>NC_139349.1:18142287-18289787 GCF_055883805.1 Amblyomma maculatum | reverse complement strand
GCGAGTCGAGGTTCGTTTCTTGCCGGCCGTCATTTTTGCGGACAGTGGCAGTTATTGTGTCCGCTTATGTGCGTGCGTCGCTCTTGCATTAGTTCACCCTGCTGCTGCCGTTCTCAATATTTTTTATCCGCGCTTCGTGGTTTTCTTTTCTCATCTCAATCGCTTGACTCGTATATGTGCCAAAGTTGAGCTGGCATTTAAGGTCTCGCACCGCACATTCATTTTTTGCATTGTTCTCTTTCGCATGCTGAATTTTTTTCCTTTCATTCCCCCGCAAATAAAGCGAAGAAGCCAAGCGTGGGCTGAACGGGGACATCTTCGCGCGTGCTAGAGAGAGAGAGAGAGAGAGAGAGAGAGAGAGAGAGAGAGAGAGAGAGAGAGAAAGGAATGGGGTGCGATCATGAGCCTTGTCGTTAACAGGGCACGGCATGGCTGGGAGCTGTTTGCTTTCTGACGTTCTCCCATCCAGTTCCTGTCTCGATGCTTGTGCCGTTGTTTGCGACCGCTTTTTGCTTGGCGTCTAATGTCTCCCCTGAGGCGTCTCCCTCTTTCCCCGTCGGCCGATTATGTGTGCAGTGTTGTCCCCTCGTTTGCTTCCACGCTCGGTTTTAATGGTTTCCCCGGAGAAATGCTCCTACATTTTGCGCTGCTACAGCTCTTCTTGCTTTTCGTGTCGCGACACAGCAGCAGACAGTGAAATCTCAAATTATCGCCCCACATTTTCTTCGCACAGTTTTTGGCTAAACTTGCCCTTTCTGTTTTATTGAAACGCCGGTCCCACTGATACTTGTTCCTTTGCACAGAGCTTGAAAATCATGGGGATGGTTCGAACACCTCCACTGGCATGCTTACGCGTGAATGGTTTTTGATTGCTCGTGCTGACGGCCAGTAATCGTGAGGGCTTGTTTTGTTTTAAACGCTAATCTTGCCTTCATTTAAAACAAAAGACGAAGCTGGGTGCATCAGGTGCATTGGCCCTGGTCAAGCGAGAGTGATAGAGATACTCAGTAAGTGGTGTAAAAAGTTCTATAAATGCATGCTTGTTTAAACAAAGAAAACGAAAAACAGTGAGTTAATGCTAATCTTCATCATGATGAGAAAGAGGCCGTCGGCAGGACATGACAGGACACGTTTTTGAGCTTATCTGCATTTCTAGCTACTGCTTTACAGCTTTGACCACACCAAAGTGGCTGTGCTCGAAGGACTAAGTCCCGATTAACGTTTGTCAACGTCCTATACGAATCATCCGCAATATCCTATGCCGCACGTTAAAAGCACATTTGTCAAAATCCGCACAACTCTAGAGCAAAACTTCATGTGTATGGGTTATACAAAAACAAAACTTCGTATCGGGTTCAGGTCCGCAAGATGTAATCTCGTTGCGGTGTTGTTTTATGGGTTTCACCTTTCTTTCTTTTACTGCTGCTGCTGCTGCTGCTGCTGCAGTTATGACAGGCAAAGAAGCAGGCTTAGACGAGAGCCTGGAGTATGACTGAACGAACTATTAGGCTTGGCTTCTCCTCATAAGGCAGAGAAATTCTATTACGGTGGCGGCAGTAATGAGCGCACTAACTCGTTTTCATTGAGATCATAACTCCGGCTTCTGCTAGGTCAGCTGTTGTCGAACGACTGCCAATACAAGACAGAAGTTCTATATTTTATCACGGCCCCATAGCTTACAGATAACGCCATTAGAGAATCACGGGTGGTCCAAAAATGGTGACATATCACGGATGGATGAATTGAAGTTAGGCACACCCGATTTGAAAAGGGGGGAGGGGGGTGACACAATCGACACCATTTCTAGCCTGTCTTTCTATATTAAAGCATTTCTTCGACTTAATCAACTTTCTCGCTCTCTTTTTCATTAAATTTCATTCTTAATTCTTACTGAGCATCTTTACGAGCGCGCCCTGTTTTTCCACCAATCCTCCAAATGCTTCTTGCTAACGTCTACTGCAAATTCGTTCGCGTTAATTTGGTATCTCTACACAATACTGCGACGGGGAGAGGGACTGTGCCCTTATCGGTGGATGCCATCACAAGCCAATATAAATGTTCAATTCTTTCTGGTCATCTACCACACATAAAACAGGCTTCATAATCTTGGTTAAACGTTTGAAAGCTTTGCTTTCTAAGAGAGCATGATCTTGCGCCAAGGGTTGTCATAGAATGCTTGTTTCTTAATTTAGGTTTTTCCATTTTCTATATAGATCAAAAAGCCGGCTTCTTTTCTATCGTATGACTTCAGTTTTTATTCTATGTGTTGTAGATTAATATTCTTTAGTTCTCGGTCCTATTTCCCCACATAATTAGTGATGAATTTACTTGTGGTTTTCCACCGCTTTTAGTCCAGGCTCTTTCGGCATAAATATACAGTTCAATACCTTAGCTGGCCGTCTATTATGGACCAATTTTTTTAGGCGCTGTTCATATCTTATTTCTCTCTGAGCTTCTCGTGCTTTGCAAGACACCCAGCCCATGTCACCTTGGACTGCCTTTTTTTGAAAATTTTCCGTGGGCCTCGATTGCTACACTACCCGCAGCTATCCGATATTTTTTCTAATCCCGACGAAAATTCCGCTCTTAAGCATTAAACTGTGCATCCATAGGTTAGACCTTGTACCATTACCATGCTTTCCAAATACTTTTCAGTACTTCATACCTTTTTCATACCGTCATAATGCAGCGTGCCTAATTACCGTGGTATCTGTTTGCAACTTAGCGCTCGTTGTCTGTTCAAGCTTTTCTAAGTGTATACCAGTCCTTCGTTTATGCTCACACCGAGATATTATATTCGGCTATTCTTGATATTTCACTCCCTTGTATAGCAAACACTTTAGCAGTGGAATCGCTGAACACCATCACACCGACTGAACTGTGCGGGAGGTAAAGCTTGTAGCGTCTTCATTATCTCCACAGGTTTCAAAGAGTGCCTTTAAATCTGCCCGTTTATCAGCTAGTGGGGCAATATACTTCGCCTACAATAAAATGGGCTGGCACTGCTGCCCATGTTTTTTGCAGCCACCTTTTCATATTCTTACATATATGATGTGAAGAGCAGCGCTAAAAGCGGGCAACCAATTCTTAATGCTTTTTTATTTTTACCCAAACAGTTCTCATATTTCCAACTGCTCCCAAACTACTACAACTTTTTGATCTCGGTGTATTTTTTTTAGTAATTCAATTACCTCTTGCTAGGCGAATTTGTTTGTGTATCCTCGTGCGGCGCCCTTGTGCCCCCAAACAAAGTGGGTTAAATCGCCACAGGCAGCCAGCAAAAAGTAAAACAGTGCGACAGCGATACGAAACGATTATTTACCCGCAAAAGTTGTTAATATTGAGAAAAACTAAACATCAGGGAATGCTCCGTGCGCAATTTTGTAAGAACTTACTGGTGAAAGCTCTTGGCAATGCACGAAGGAGGGTTTATATTTTCTTTATTATATACCTATATTTATTATGTATTTACATCGCGAAGTAGCAACGGAATGTAGAGTGAAGCACGGGGTTAGAAACGCAAGTGTTCGAGACATTCAGCTCTTCTAGCAAGTGAAATGCGGTGCGATTACAGCAGTACTCAAGTCTGGAACTTTGAGCTATTTGTAACGCAATTCAGTGACAATTCAATCAAGGTGCAGGTTATCATACGATGCTACTTGACGCACCTTCGTTGCAGGATCTTCTTTAAGTTCCCCGCTGGGTTGTTCTGATGGGTGAAGGATTATGACGGTGGTGGTGGGTGAGGAGTGCCGAATCGTGGGTAAATGCATTTGCACACGCACGCACGAACACAGACGCACATGCGCACACGGACACATCCACGCACGCGCCCGAGCGTACACACATATACACGTCCACACACGCGTGCACAAACACGCATTCACCCTCACATACCCACATGCACATGCGGAGAAGGGGTCTTTGATTGAAAGCTGTACTGCAATGTTTAAGAATACATGTTGACAAACAAATATAGAAATGAAGTGTCTCAGAACTATGTTCTGGATAGTTAGGGATTGAAGGACTTTAAGAATTGTCTTGACGCAAGGTTTCTACTTCACTCATGAATATATAAACACCAGATTAGTGTATTCGGAGTTTTGAACACACCACACTGGTATATAAGCATTTGTCGTCAGGTTTCAACCGCGCTCATTCTGGCTTTGGTACTGCGATACTCTTTTCCCACAGAGACAAGAGTTCCGAGGCCACGACTATGATATCGATCGAAGCAACGTCTCTAAAGGGGCGATAACGCTTGCGAAAAGCCAACAAAGCCCAATAAGGAGCTGGGACAACGTCAGTGACAAGGCTTCGTCCAGACTTAAGGTGCTTCTTCCGACCAGGTGCCACTTTCTGACGTGGAAATCAGGAATTAAAAACAAATTACCGTCGATTTAGTTGACGATATTAGAAATATGCGCTGTTAACTTCACTTAGGGTTCTAGGTTAGGTTTGCAATGTGACGCTTCAGGCAACGATCGGTGAAATGGGGGTTTGGGGACATTTGTGGTTGTGCAGTATAAATGTTTCGACCTGCTCAACACTCCTTTGGATGGCAGTGCGGTAGAGGTGTCCCTTGGGGGCCATTGTGCATGGATGGAAGTTGATGCACACAAATACATGTAACGCACAGCGCGAAGGAAAAGGTTGGTTACACAGCGGGGTATATTGGGTGCGGGAATATCACTGTGCTCTCGTGCAGTGACCAGCGCAGTCTGAGCAGTTAGCGTCGACGCGCAACCGAAGTTCAGGTGTAGTACAGCCGCAGCCTTATTTATTTGATTTCTTTCAAAATCAACGGCTTCACAGAATAAATTTTTTTGTTTTTAGGTTCGATGCTTTAGGGTTAACGCTTTAAAATAAGCCACGCCAGACAGGCAGTTATGAGCGCTGCAGACACATACTCCCTCGCATGCTTCCTTGAGGTGTATCTGCGCAATGACCGGTGACACTGAGGCCGGAAGACGCGGGGCTGAAGAGGCATTGAATGGAGGTGGGGGGTGGTCCGTGCCTTCCATCGTCCTCACCAGCAGGTGGAAATGCCGCGCCCAAAGCGTTAACACCCGCAAGAAACGTATGTCTGTATTTGATTCACGTTTTTTTTTTTTTTTTTCTCTCATTTCTTCTTGAGCACCCTTTCGACCTTCGGGGATCAGCGCGAAGCGCACTGAGACCTACGTGTCCTTCGAAGCGCAACGCTTGGAGCACATTCTTCACGCTCCCGTGACGCCCATTAATAACGCGACGCGCGCCACACCTTCATTTCTACCTTCTCAACGCACATTTCCCTTCGCCCCTTTGCCGCTTTTTCACTACCCGCAAAGTGCGCCCCATCTGACCCTTCACCCTCGTTCTTAACCATGATGCGCTGAACTAGCGGAAAATTTGGATATTCCCTCCACTACCACCGCTGCGCCCTCCACAGTGCAATCTTCTTCTTCTTCTTCTTCTTCCTTGATATTTGGCACATAGCCACGAAGGGGGATTGGCCAGGGTTCTGTGTGGACTGCCAAATGTCCTACACAAACTGAATTAGTGTATTAAAGTAATTGACAACTAAACAAAAACATAAGATTTAAGATCACAAAAGTTGTTGAATAAAAAAATATTAAGCAAAAATTTGGAGTTTTGTGAATTTGTAAATTTGTAAACAGTGCAATCACGCGTTTGCACGCACCGCACTCAAAACGTCATCTTTCAGCCTGATACACCACCCGCTCCGGCACGTTTCACTGGCGTGCAGAGGCGGATTAACAGGGATGAGGGCCTGGTTCAAAAAACAATAAAAAAGGCCCCCATATCCCCCCCAACACTTTACTCCGCGCCATGTTGTCATGTTTGAGACTTGACGCGTTTTAGAATTGACGGTTGAGAAGTAAACATCTCTACCCAGGTAAACGATAATAGGGCCGTGCCACACGCCAGTCGAAGAATCTGGGGACTGTTTATGAACATCGCCTGAGCATATACTTTCCCGCATAGCCCACGGACAGACTGGCATCTAGATTGAGTTATTGTACGAAATCACGGGACACACAACATCATCCCTTAAAAATTAGAAAGCGTATTCGGGAGAAATAAATTTCTCTTTTTTTTTTTCTTGTCTAATTCTATAGCGCAGGACGATTGGCAGCGTATAAGCACAGACGAAGTAGAGATGGGTCTTGTGCCTAAGCTGTTCGCAAATTCGTACCGTAAATAAGGTACAAGCCATAGAACAGTTTTGTGATTTCATCCAGTCAGGCGAATTGAAGCTTGTCCAAGGCAGTGTGTGTACAGAAACTGCAATGTTATGTTCTATATGGTGGCTTAATACAGCAAATAATGTTTATTACTCCAAGCGATGCCATTCTGCAGGGCGCTAATTTTTTTTTCGAAACGATGGCGCCTGTAGAAAATACAATCGCTCCTCAGCTGCCACGAAACTAAATCTTTATCACGCTGATATAATCAGCAATATATATTAACATTAATACAGATTGTCCTTTTTTACACAGACGGTATATTTACATTTTGCATATAATTCGCACTTTTAAATAAGAAGGGCGCGCTTCTATATGTATCATATACCTTTTCTTCTTTCAATTTACAGAATAAATTTCAATTTTACGAGATAGCGTACACAGCTTGTTCTAACCAAAAGCCGCCGCAGCCACCGTACACATGATGGTTGGCAAAAATAGTGCGGGCACTGAAAATAGAGTAGACGCTTAAGCTCCACCATCACGACAACGTTATTGGCTCTTATTTCGATGCTCCCGTGCAGGTCTTTATTCGCGTTTATGCACTTTCCTTTAATGCAGGTTAAACGCTGAGCTTTACTATCGCGCCTACAGGCGTATAACTTAAGCGACCTCTTAGCTTTTTGCAGGAACTTTACATGTTTACACAATGCAGAAAATATAACTTTAAACATTTGACAGGAATTCAAACCTTAATGAGGTGTGTACTCGCGCACCATGTCTGCATTTTTCATTCCGCGTTTAGGCGAGTGAATAAACGTATTCACGTTATTATAGGCGTTTTAGAGCATTTAGCTGGGAGAGTTTCTTGATGAGATCTTCAACGTTGAGCAGTTTAAGAGTCTCGCATCTCCGCTCACAGCAGCGACAAATTACTAAGGCGGCTGTCAGCTGTGAGCAGTCATACTCTCTAACTAATACTGTGTTGGCTTTGTCAGAGCTTTCACTGCCCATATTATTAAAACACACAACTCACCTCCAGCGCAGCAATTACAGAGGTCGTTTGGTTTACCAGCTGGTACGAGCTGACTCCCAACTGAAATCCAGCGAGAACCCGTTAATTCCAATTGACCACGCGCTGAAACCAAGCAGATAACTGGAAGTGGTTAATGACCGTGCGTACCAGCTGGCTCCCATTGAAACCAACTGAAACCATTCAGAGGCAGCTAAAATCATTTTTTTTTTGTGATCCGTTTTGGCGAGTACAAAGTTTTGTTCTTTGACTCAAGAAATATCAGGCTGAATTTGTGATTAAGCGTACGATGCGATGAACAGCTTTTGAAGCATTCGACATTGCAATACATAAGCTCTATTTCTATTTATGAGAAATCAGGAAGCTATTTGACTATATCACAGACCAGACCTTGAAGCCCGCTATCTTTTTCTAGCTCTCTGGGGGGACCCTGAGAACGGAGGGCCCGGTTCATTTGAACCCTTTGAACCCGTAACTGTGGGGCCGACTGAAGATCAGGCTGGCGTCCGTCTAGCCAGAGATATGATTTGGCAAGCGTTGCTGCGAACCTGTAGACGCCCGCTCACAAGAGGCATAAATCCACTAAAACGAGCGCACTGAAATCAAGCTGTACGTGTTGAGGAGGGTTTACCACAACCATGCTTGAGCAATGCTGCAGCCTAGCCTTGAAAATCGCAGTAATCCGATGCTCGTATGCATGAGAGCGAACTTCAGAGAAATGCTAAAAGGGCCCACTGTGATTAAATGTATTGAGAAAATAATTTGGCGCAGGCGCTCCAGTATTTGCCGGCAACAGACTTTGGATGAGCCAGAAAGTAACGTAAACGTATACATTTATACCAACTCTCACTCAAAAGTTTTGTAACTTCCCCGCTCAAGAGAGCTCATCGGTGGCCACGATTGCTTCATGTTCTTCACATGCAAAACATTTTTAGCGCTCAAGTACTGTCGAAATACTTCGGAAGTAGCGTGACAATCGCTGCCGACGGCTGCCGAAAGGCGACTGGTGGATGAAGAGAGGATAACTTGGTTCGCCCACTTTCTAGCCAGTTTGCTGAAAGCCGCTGTGCGTTGCAACTTTAGTTTGGTGAGGCACACGCAATCACTGTCGGCTGCGGTGGCCGTATTTCCATGGAGGCGAAAAGCAAGGCGCCCGTGTGCTGTCCGACGTCAGTGAACTTTAAAGAACCCGATTTGGTCGCAGTTTTTAGAGCCATCTGTCGTTCATAGTTTTAATCGCTTTGGGACGTTGAACCCTGTAAACTAAACCAAGTATTGACATTCATTTCTTCGCTGCAAACGCATAGTTCAACGACGCAGTTTTGAGCCTTTCAGCATAGTAACATTATAGCCACGCCAATAAATTTTGTATAGTGCAAACGCAGGGTGCTATGCTAGCAATTATGTAGGCAGCATAAAGCGGAGCTGCCGTCATTGAAATGCTTGGTTTGTAGGAGGATCTCATTCAAAAACTTCCCTGTTTTCTTAATACATACTTTACTGAAAGCGGATAGGATTTGTAATCTCTCACCTTCCACCACATTACTGGTGCAACCACTATATACGTCTATTGTTATATTTACTAAAGATCGAGTTTTTCGGCCGGGTTTTTAACAAGCTATGCTACTAAGATGAGCGTCTCAGCGGCTGCTGATGTGCGCGTACGTGGTTTCTAAGGAGACTTGAAAGTTTTTTTGCGTTGCCGCATGGAGACTGCATCCTTTGGTAGCGATGAGGGCTGCTAATAACATGCACACAGGCAAACCGTGCGAGAGCAGCGTGTCCGTAAGGCGCGTACGCTGGTGCTGTGCGTGCTGCATGATTCAAGGATCCGTCTGTGAGTGAGTAACGCGTTTGCGCTCCGTTTCTCGCCATACAAAGTGTACTTGAATAAAGCTTGGAAACGTGACAAATTTTCATTGAAGATACGGCGAACTGGTATTTGATTAGTACATGCTATAAATATAATAATTGCAAGTCAGTGAAAAAAGAGAACGCTGTCGTTATCCAGCCTGCTACATTTCTCAGCGACCCCACACCTAAACCTCGAAACCACCGCTGGCGGGGTCCGCTTAAGTCTAATTTGGAGGGGAAGCACAAAAGCAATGCTTAAAAGAGTGTTTCCAGCATGATTCACGTATCTTATGCTAACTGCCGGCTTGAGCAATGGCCACGAAATTACATAATTACACCACAATAATGTATGTATGTATGTATGTATGTATGTATGTATGTATGTATGTATGTATGTATGTATGTATGTATGTATGTATGTATGTATGTATGTATGTATGTATGTATGTATGTATGTATGTATGTATGTATGTATGTATGTATGTATGTATATATATATATATATATATATATATATATATATATATATATATATATATATATATATATATATCTATATATATATATATATATATATATATATATATATATATATATATATATATATATATATATATATATATATATATATATATACATGAAAGAAACTACCAGTCGGTGAGGCCAAGGAAAGCATTGGGGATTGTACTTTGTCTTATTTTTTTTTTAATTTTTGCTTCGATAGTCACATAAATTAGTACTGTAATCTGTTCAGGGGAAAGATAATTAAACACAAAGTAGAAGAAAAAAACAACGTGCCGATGGTGGGATTCGAACCCACGACCTCCGAAGTAAAAAAAAAAAAAAAATAAGACAAAGTACAATCCCCAATGCTTTCCTTGGCCTCGCCGACTGTTAGCTTCTTTCATTTATGTATTATAACGAGCACCCTCATTTCCCTTTCATTTATCTGCCTATATATATATATATATATATATATATATATATATATATATATATATGTGTTTAATTGTGTTTAATTATCTTTCCCCTAAACAGATTACACTACTAGTTTCTGTGATTATCCAAGTAAACATTAAAAAAAAAAGACATAAAGTACCATCCCTAACGCTTTCCTTGGCCTCGCCGACTGTTGGCTTCTTCCTTCATGTATTATAACGAGCACCCTCATTTCCCCTTAATTGATCTGCTTGTAGCTTACGGGGGTCTCGGTTCTGGCAGTCTTGAAGCCATAGGTAGCGTAAGAGGGTTCTAGCACAGCTTTCGCCCTCGCTCTTGATCACGTTCTACGTGACGCTGGCGGTAACATAGGACGTTCCACGTCCGCCGCTATGGCTGAGGGTGGCGCTGGTGAACACTCTCAAGGTTCGTACATAGACAACATAAATACCCAAGCAAGTAGCAGGGGGGACAGCGGCCGATGTAGCTCAGTTGGAAGAGCACCGGACGCGATTATCGGAGGTCGTGGGTTCGGTCCCCACCGTCGGCACGTTGTTTTTTCTTCTACTTTTTTTTTCTTCTACTTTGTGTTTAATTATCTTTCCCCTAAACAGATTACACTACTAGTTTCTGTGATTATCCAAGTAACCATTAAAAAAAAAAAAAGACAAAGTACCATCCCCAACGCTTCCCTTGGCCTCGCCGACTGTTGGCTTCTTCCTTCATGTATTATAACGAGCACCCTCATTTCCCCTTAATTGATCTGCTTGTAGCTTACGGGGTTCTCGGTTCTGGCAGTCTTGAAGCCATAGGTAGCGTAAGAGGGTTCTAGCACAGCTTTCGCCCTCGCTCTTGATCACGTTCTACGTGACGCTGGCGGTAACATAGGACGTTCCACGTCCGCCGCTGTGGCTGAGGGTGGCCCTGGTGAACACTCTCAAGGTTCGTACATAGACAACATAAATACCCAAGCAAGTAGCAGGGGGGACAGCGGCCGATGTAGCTCAGTTGGAAGAGCACCGGACGCGATATTCGGAGGTCGTGGGTTCGGTCCCCACCGTCGGCACGTTGTTTTTTCTTCTACTTTGTGTTTAATTATCTTTCCCCTAAACAGATTACACTACTAGTTTCTGTGATTATCCAAGTAAACATTAAAAAAAAAAAAGACATAAAGTACCATCCCCAACGCTTTCGTTGGCCTCGCCGACTGTTGGCTTCTTCCTTCATGTATTATAACGAGCACCCTCATTTCCCCTTAATTGATCTGCTTGTAGCTTACGGGGGTCTCGGTTCTGGCAGTCTTGAAGCCATAGGTAGCGTAAGAGGGTTCTAGCACAGCTTTCGCCCTCGCTCTTGATCACGTTCTACGTGACGCTGGCGGTAACATAGGACGTTCCACGTCCGCCGCTATGGCTGAGGGTGGCGCTGGTGAACACTCTCAAGGTTCGTACATAGACAACATAAATACCCAAGCAAGTAGCAGGGGGGACAGCGGCCGATGTAGCTCAGTTGGAAGAGCACCGGACGCGATATTCGGAGGTCGTGGGTTCGGTCCCCACCGTCGGCAGGTTGTTTTTTCTTCTACTTTGTGTTTAATTATCTTTCCCCTAAACAGATTACACTACTAGTTTCTGTGATTATCCAAGTAAACATTAAAAAAAAAAGACAAAGTACCATCCCCAACGCTTTCCTTGGCCTCGCCGACTGTCGGCTTCTTCCTTCATATATATATATATATATATATATATATATATATATATATATATATATATATATATATATATATTGTAATAGGGCGTTTATTGAAGCTCAGATGGAGAGCTGTGAGGACAGGACCTTGCAACGGCGAGCCCAGCGTACTTCGTCTTCGTCGCACAACGCACAGGTGCATGTCGATGGCGATGACTATCACAGTACATTTTCCCCCCCGGGTAAAAAAAGGAGCCATCCTGGCGACTTATGGCGCGGAAAGCACAGCGGGGTCATAGAATGGCTTCAATCGGTTCACGTGAACTGTTTCACGACCACGGCGACGCAAGTCCGCAGAGGGCGTGACGGGCTCAACTACGTAGTTGACTGCAGATGTTTGCTGGAGGACCCTATATGGCCCGTGGTAGCGAGCAAGAAACTTCTTTGAAAGGCCAGGGGTTGTGGAGGGCACCCAGAGCCACACCAGTGTGTCCGGGAGATATGGCGAAGCTTCGCCGGTATCACGGAGGTATTTTTGTTGCCACTGATTTTCTGTTGTGAGAGAGCGGGCGAGCTGACGGCATTCTTCTGCGTACGTGACGGCATCGGATAGCGGGGAAGATTCGGAAACGTCAGGGCGGTAGGGAAAAAGTGTGTCCATAGTACAGGGTGGCTCGCGCCCGTAAAGGAGAAAGAATGGAGAGAATCCAGTAGTGGCCTGTGTCGCGGTGTTATATGCGTAAGTAACAAACGGTAGAACTTGGTCCCAATTGGAATGGTCGGTGTTCACGTACATAGCCAGCATGTCACCGAGAGTGCGGTTAAAACGTTCTGTCAGTCCATTCGTCTGAGGGTGGTACGAGGTAGCGGTGCGGTGTATGATGCGGCATTCTTTCAGGAGAGCCTCAAGAGCGTCTGATAAGAAAACGCGTCCGCGGTCACTGAGCAGTTCGCGAGGGGCACCATGGCGAAGAACCAGGTTTTTCAGAATAAAGGCAGCCACGTCGCATGCGGAAGCAGAGGGCAATGATGATGTCTCAGTGTAGCGGGTTAGATGATCCACTGCCACGATAATCCAGCGGTTGCCAGCTGAAGTTGTAGGAAGGGGACCGTATAGATCTATGCCGACACGATCAAACGGACGGGCAGGACAGGGCAACGGCTGCAACGAAGCAGAGGACTTGAGAGGAGTTTTTCGGCGTTGGCAAGACTGGCAGGAGCGGACAAAATGGCGGACAAAGCGGTACATTCCACGCCAGAAGAAGCGTAGACGCAAGCGCGTGTAGGTTTTCAACACTCCGCCGTGGGCGCACTGGGGATCAGTATGGAAAGCAGCACAAATTTCGGCGCGGAGATGACGGGGGATGACTAAAAGCCACTTCCTTCCGTCGTGAAGATAATTGCGGCGATAGAGCAGCCCGTCACGAATTGAAAAATGGTGAGCTTGGCGGGCAAGCGCCCGAGACAGACGACCTGGAGAGTGACTTGAAAGAAAGTCCAGAAGTGTAGATATCCACGGGTCGCGCCGCTGTTCCGTGGCCATGTCAATAGTGGCAAGCGAAGACAAATCGTAGGCGCAGATCTCATCAGGCAACGAAGAGGGAGGCAGCGGTGAGCGCGAAAGAGCGTCCGCGTCAGTATGCTTGAGGCCTGAGCGATATATGACACGAATGTCATACTCTTGGAGGCGAAGAGCCCAGCGAGCAAGGCGGCCGGACGGGTCCTTGAGGGACGCCAGCCAGCGCAGAGCGTGATGATCAGTGACCACATAAAATGGTCGGCCATAGACATACGGACGGAATTTGCCGATGGCCCAAATAATGGCCAAGCATTCTCTTTCCGTAACAGAATAATTGGACTCTGCCTTGGTCAAGGTGCGGCTTGCGTACGCCACCACATAGTCTCGGATACCAGGTTTGCGTTGGGTGAGAACGGCGCCTATCCCAATACCGCTAGCGTCAGTGTGAATCTCAGTTGGCGCATTCGGGTCGAAGTGGCGGAGGATGGGAGGCGAAACCAAAAGACGGCGTAAAGTGTTGAAGGCGTCATCACAAGCAGGTGTCCATGCGGAGAGGTCGGAGCTACCGGAGAGGAGCTGGATGAGAGGAGCAATAATAGAGGCGAAATTTAAGATGAAGCGGCGAAAGTAGGAGCATAGGCCAATGAAACTTCGTAGCTGCTTCAGTGATTTTGGGCGTGGGAATTCGGCAACTGCACGAAGTTTGGTGGGATCGGGAAGAATGCCATCCTTAGAAACGACATGACCTAGAATTGTTAGTCGGCGAGCAGCAAAGCGGCACTTCTTCAGATTCAGTTGGAGGCCGGCGGTAGCGAGACAAGTGAGAACGTCCTTCAGTCGGAGCAGGTGGGATTGAAAATCGGTAGAAAAGACTACGATATCATCGAGATAGCAAAGACAGGTTCGCCACTTGAATCCACGAAGCACAGTGTCCATGAGGCGTTCAAATGTGGCCGGGGCGTTGCAAAGCCCAAAGGGCATGACGTTGAATTCATATAATCCATCTGGTGTGATGAAGGCAGTTTTAGAGCGGTCAGCGTCAGCCATTGGCACCTGCCAGTAGCCAGATCGTAAATCCAACGAGGAGAAAAACTCGGCGCCCTGCAAGCAGTCTAGTGCGTCATCGATGCGTGGCAGAGGATAGACGTCCTTGCGCGTGATCTTGTTGAGCCGGCGGTAGTCGACACAAAACCGGAAGGAGCCATCTTTCTTAGGTACCAACACAACTGGAGACGCCCAGGGACTGTGGGATGGCCGAATGACACCCCGACGGAGCATGTCGTCCACATGATCAGCAATTACTTGGCGCTCCGAAGCCGACACGCGATAGGGGCGCTGGCGCAAAGGTGCAGTTTTACCGGTGTCGATGGTGTGCTCTACGACAGACGTGCGGCCCAAGTCAGTTTGAGGAAAGTCGAATGAAGAAGCGAAGTTCTGCAAGAGGGCGACAAGTTGGTCACGTTGCGCAAGTGGAAGATCAGCATCAATAGCATGTTGGAAAACGTCGGAGGGCGTCTAAGCGGTCGCAACATCGCAAGAGCACAGACTAACGTCGAAGGAGGGGGTTGAGTCAGCAAGAGTGGTGATATGACTGGGATCAAGCTCTTCAAGACGTCCAATGCATTCGCCACGGAGCAGGACTGCTGGGCAAGAAAATGGGTTCGAGGCGTAAAGTGCACTCTTGCCGTCTTGAATTTCGAGAACAGCGAACGGAAAAAGGAGGCAGGGATGACGGGAGGTGGCTTCGGAAGGTGTAAAAATCGCAGTCAAAGGAGTTACCCACTCACAAGACAGTGGTACGAGGGCAGCAGAGAACGGAGGAATGTCGGTGTCATGGGCGACGAGAAGTTTTGCAGTGCGGGGAGGGGTATCACAGAAGGGGGCATCACAGAGGGGGGCGAAGGCAATTTGTGCACGAGCACAGTCAATAACGGCTTGATGAGTCGATAGAAAATCGTATCCGAGGATGATATCATGCGAGCAGTTCGGCAGAACAATAAACTCGATGGGGTACAAGACGTCTTGAATGAGCACACGGGCTGTGCAAGATGCGGAGGGGTGAATGTGCTGTGATGAGGCGGTGCGGAGCGAAAAGTCGGAAATCGGAGTGGTCACTTTGCGAATTCGACGGCAGAGCGCTTCACTGATGACGGAGACGGCTGCACCGGTATCGACGAGAGCGAGAACTGTGGCGCCTTCTACAGAAACTTTGATAACATTAGCGGGACGGCATGGAGGACTTGAGGAATTCGAAACAAGCGCAGTTCTTGCCCCCGGAACTGCGACTGTTAGTTTCCCTCAACGGTGCTGGTAGAACGTCGCAGCATTGGAGAAAGCGATCGGCGCCGAGGAGAATGTGATCGACGAGTGGTATAGGTTTGGCGATCTTGTGGGACAAATTGAGAACCGGGCGGAATCATTTGCGAGCGTGAGTCGGTATCGTACGGGTAAAATCGAATGTCAGGCTGTGAAGGTTGGAGGCGCTGGCGACAAAGGCGCGCAACATGGCCCGGCCGACCGCAGGCATAGCAAATCGGAAGGTTGTCCGTAGTACGCCAAGGTTTCATAGGATGTGGGCGGAACCTTGAGGGTGGGGCTTGAAACGAAGGCTCAGCATGCGGCGGTGAACGGTAGGCAGGGACCTGCACATAGGAGCCAGACGTGGGCGAAGGTGGTGGCCTAGCCGTTACTTGGGCATACGTGAGAGGTGCCGTCACAGGCGGCACCACGGGGTTGGACGGCAAGGCATCAGCGACGTGTTCTTGCACGACACGGCGTATAGCAGGGGCCAAAGATGGAGCCAGTTCAGGAACGAGGCGGCCCGAGTCTTGAAAATGGGGAAGGAGTGAGATTTGACGTGCGACCTCTTCACGAATAAAATCTTTGATCTTTTGATTCAGCGGGCTCCCTTCAGAAGTTGGCGAACCACCCAGGGCTAATGCGGATACGCCTTCGTCGCACACACTGGAGCGGCGCCTAGAAGCGCGCCGCTTGCGGAGCTCGTCGTAGCTCTGGCAAAGCTTCACGAGTTCACTAACGCTGGTGGGATCTTTCGCTGCCAGCATCTGGAAGGCGTCCTCAGAAATGCCCTCGAGGATGTAGCGGATTTTGTTTGCTTCCGGCATGGCCGGGTCGACTCGTTTGCAGAGATCAACGACGTCTTCTATGTAGCTGGTAAAGGTCTCATCAGCGCGCTGAACACGATCGTGTAAACGTTGTTCGGCACGAAGCTTACGCACTGCCGGGCGGCCGAACACTTCCGCGAAATTCTTTTTAAATGTCGACCAAGATGACAGGTCAGCCTCATGGTTGCGAAACCAGAGGTTCGCCACGTCCGTCAGATAGAATATGACGTTACTGAGCTTGTATGAGTCATCCCACTTGTTGTAGGTGCTTACTCTTTCATAGGATGACAGCCAGTCGTCGACATCTTGATCGGCCGTGCCGCTGAACAGGCAAGGGTCACGCTGGCGCACGACGCCAGCACACATGATCGTGGGTGGAACGGCCGGCAGCGTCGAAGTGTCTTGCATGGCGGTCGTAGAGGGTAGTGTACGGCTTCGCAGTTCCAGTTTGGGTGGGATCGTTTCCGGCACCTCCGCCAATTGTAATAGGGCGTTTATTGAAGCTCAGATGGAGAGCTGTGAGGACAGGACCTTGCAACGGCGAGCCCAGCGTACTTCGTCTTCGTCGCACAACGCACAGGTGCATGTCGATGGCGATGACTATCACAGTACAATATATATATATATATATATATATATATATATATATATATATATATATATATATATATATATATATATATATTGCAAATGTAACTCATAAGGACCATGCACAGGCACACCGCTTAATTCACTCATCGCCACCCTTGAATTTATCACATTAAATTAATCTGCTCACTATTCACGCTATGTATCGACATGCTCGTTGTAGGCATAAACTCGTTAGGAATGCCGAATTTTATGGCGCCTTTGCATCAGCCCATTTAAAGTTATTAACATCACGGTTAGCGAGATGCTGCATACAACCTTATCACAGCGGCACCTCTTCTTCGGTACTTCGTAACGAGAGAGACAGGTTCGTTTAGGTTGCAGAAGAGGTAGAGCAGCGTACGAGCCACTTGCTCGCTGATGGATGTTCTGTTTTTTTTTTTATGTTTCTCGCGAAACGGTAGTCTGGAAAAAGGAAGCCCGCGAAGAGGGGCGCAAGAAGAAGGGCGGAGCTGTCAAGAACTTGGGAACCTGGCCGCTTCTCGCCGAGCTGTCAGTCAGGCCGGACGGGCCATTAGGAACGGGCGCTAAAATCGTTTATTCCGACAGAAAAAAAAAAAAAAAAGGGTCACCGCATTAAAAAGAAGTAAAACATAAATTGAGCGAGACGACCACTACACTGCAACAAAAAGGAAAAGGACGCTATAGCAATGGGATGTGGTGGAGAAAATCGCCATGCGACGGGCGAAAACGCATTTGCTGCCAAGGTGAGCTCCACGTGTGTGTGGATTCGTTTAGGTCTTGCTTCAGCCCAGCTTGAAGAGCCCGTCCTCCGCGTGCGCACCAGAGTTTGTCCAGTCTCATCAGTTATTGCTGGCCGTTAGGGTAACAGGACAAGCACTGACAGGTCATTGGAGCGTCGCGATAGTAGACACCACTTTGCTGCATAATTTTGGTGCAGCGCTGCCAACGTCGATTCCGACCCCAGAGAGTTCGGTTCATCTGTGACGCACCCTGGGCGAGCTAGTATAGGAATCGAGAGCTTCGCTGACGTTCGTTTACAGCAAACATCTCGCTTCTGTCAGTTGAGTGCAGTAGAGTTTTTCTGCACCGCAATTTGGGAGATAAAAGTTAAAAGAATCAAACGAGCACATTTCAGATGATTTGTGTACGATACCCCGTCTACAGAAGTTCAAGTTTAGATAACGACGGGGTGCGGTGAGCTTTGTGTGTTTACAGTTATTGTGGGGTATTATATACGGCATGAACGTCCCTAAGCGATATCAATGGTTAAAAGGGTCGCTGTTTCGAAAGGTCTGGAATAATGTAGACATGTACGCCACCTGAGATTCCTGGAATTGCGCGCTGATATCGCATGACTGATTGGCATGTTGCGTTTCGCCTCGATCGAAATACTGCCACAACGTCCGAGATCTAAATCGCGGCATTGGCATCAACAGTCGCGCTCACCGCTGAGAAACCACGACGGAGAAAGCTTCGTGCTCTAAGCAGGCAGCGCTTGTACAGAAAACTAGCCTGACAATCTAATTCGCTGATAATTTTTAAACGTTTGTATAGAAATTATAAGATGCCCTCAATAAAGAAGGATTCTCTACTTCACGTGAGTACTCCTGGAGTTTGCATAAGCAAATGAAAAGCCAAACAAATGTCAATCGCCATCATAAGGTACTATAAGAAGGATAATAGCTGCACTCATTTTTTGTTTTCATGGCCTCATTAGTGTATCCGCCCCTCCAGGTATTTCATGAGGTGAAATAAAAGTTCAGTCGTTGTGGATTGCGGTTGCACATATCGCAGAGAAATAAAGGCCTTCGTAACGATAAGCTTGCGCTTCACATTCCCTATGACACTGTCCTACGTCAAATATTAAATTAAAGGAAAGGAGATAACTACAGGGTCTTGAATATTTGGGGGCTGGGATTTAAAAAATTGCTATGCAAAATCTACTAACCCATTCGAGCTGAAATAACGTTCACAAAGTAGCAAAATATAGTCTACGTTATCCGATAGGTGATTCAACATCGGTACTTGCCTAGATTTCTCGAAATCGAGAAAAAACTGCTCTCGGTGGCGTGCACAATTTTCGCAGAAGAGTCGAAAAGCTATTTTAACATGATGCGTTATCTGTCGAGCAGTGAGACAAGCTCCATCCCGGCCGTTGGCGCGCTTGCCTCGCTGCCCGACAGATGACGCACCATGTTAAAATAACTTTTCGACTCTCTTCTGCGAAAATTGTGCACGCCGCCGAGAGCAGTTTTTTCTCGATTTCGGAAAATCTAGGCAAGTACCGATGTTGAATCACTTATCAGATAACGTAGACGATATTTTGCTACTTTGTGAACGTTATTTCAGCTCGAATGGTGTAGTAGATTTTGCATAGGAATGTTTTAAGTCCCAGCCCCCAAATATTCAAAACCCTGTACAAGAATGCTTTTCTCAAAGGCGCATTGACTGGAAGAAGCAGTAGGAGCTGCTAGAATAACTGGATTAGATCTGATGGAAGTAGGAAATAAAGTGTTCGGTATTTTCTTTGACTTAGATTATAAGGCTTTCCTAAGAACTGGCTGCATGTTTACGCGACACAAAATGTTAAGGGCTACTATATTTTCGACGCCGAATTTTAACAAACCGGTACAAGGAGGCATGTGTAGACTAAAATAAGTCTCAGTGGAAGTCACCAGCGCATCTGAGGAGACATCTGAGACGGTTCGTGTGAGAAGGTGAACTGACAGTAGTGACCTTGGATGCGGTTGTTCCGGATGCGTGCCTTGTCTGTCCGGTTCTTCGGTAAATGGTTTCCTTAAGGTGGTGCTTTTTGCATGTATTTTTAGGTTTAAAGCTGATGGGTTTTGTTTATCTTTAAATATGCGGTTTGTGTTTTCCTAAGCATATTTAAGGACCCAACTTCAATAATTTTTTGCCTCTTTCAGTATTGATACTTCTCGCGAAAAATCATCGTTTCCTAGAAGCAGGCTATGCATGTGTTTTTATTGCGTGGCCAGCAGTGAAAGAGAGTTCATCTTGTGCATGAACCAGATTAAACCCACAAATTATCGTGCCTAACTGTCGCTTGCTAGTGGCGTTATTATTTCCCGAAAAAAAAAAAGATACATGTGCGGGAGTTCCGTTATCGTGCTGTGAAATAAAATCGCCAAGTGAAGGTTTAATAACGAAAAAGCATTATACGTGCCATTAGTACGAAAGCAGGCAGCGGCGTCCTGCTTTCCTGACAAGAAAACTACCAGAATGCCTTTGGCAGATGTTGTTTGGCCGGTGATATAAGTTTAAGTTGCAGGTGTGGCGGTGTCCATATCACATGCCACTGCCACCTGTCCTAGGTATGCTCGAGATGATTGCCGGACAGATGGGCACAGATGTAAACAACGGCTTTTGAGGTAGTGGATTAGTGGATTTTGGCTACCTGCACGATTTTTCGTCATTAGGAAAAATATATTGCCACCTAGCGTTGCCAGGTGCCGCATGACTGAGGTGTGAAAGGAGGACGAAGTTGAAAAGGACGACAAAGTGTCGCTTGCACGTTTGCGTCTGTGCTGCTGTGTTGTTGTGTCTGGGCTACCCCCTGCTATCATTGGTATCCTTAGTCACCGTGTACGTGACATTCTGGTGGAGGTGCGGGGTCTTTAACGGGCTTGAGAAATCCGGCAGGCTTCTGGGACGGTGTTTTACGGCGCTGGCATTCGCGACAGCTTCGTACATAGCGTTTCACAGCTGCGGAGAGCCCTGGCCAGTAATACATGTTGCGCACTCGAGCAAGAGTCCGTGAGCAACCCAAATGACCAGACGTCGGTTCATCATGGCAAGTAATGAGAATATCCTCACGGAACTCGCATGGCACTACCAGAAGGTAAGTTCTGTCTTGGCCCTGGGAGTTTCTTTTATACAAGACGCCTTGCCGTATGTAGAAGGAACCAAGGTGCCGAGATAGGTGTCGAGGCAGGGTCGTATCACGCCCTTCCAGATAATCGATGAGTGGAAGGATGTCTGGATCAGCTCTTAGTCGATCCCTGAGCTCAGATGCGCTGAGGGCTCCTAGAAAACCGCTATCGTCATCGGCTGTAGTATCGCCAGTGTCAACGGGTGCTCGTGGCAGCGTGTAGGCGTCTTCGTGTTTGCGGCCGGACTTGTAAACAATAGTTATGTCAAACTCCTGAAGCCGTAAACTCCAGTGTGCAAGTCGCCCAGATGGGTCTCGCAGATTTGCCAGCCAGCACAAACAATGATGGTCCGTGACGACTTTAAATGGCCGGCCGTAAAGATAGGGCGAAACTTCATAGTAGCCCATACGACCGCCAGGCATTCCTTTTCCGAGGTGGAGTAGTTCATTTCGGCACGAGAGAGAGTGCGGCTAGCATAGGCTATTACTCGCTCAAACCCATCTTGATGCTGAACAAGGACCGCGCCAAGACTGATACTACTGGCGTCAGTGTGCACCTCAGTGTCAGCCGCTTCATCGAAATGCGCCAGAACAGGGGATGTTTGAAGGCGCTCACGAAGCAAAGAGAAGGCCCTCTGCTACTCAGAGTTCCACACAAAGGAGGTGTCCTTCCTTGTAAGGCGCGTCAGAGGTTCTGCGATCTAAGAAAAGTCCGCAATGAAACGCCGATAATATGCGCACAGGCCGAGGAAGCGCTGAACAGCCTTCTTATTAGCTGGAACGGGAAATCGTGCGACGGCAGCAGTCTTATCGGGGTCCAGGCGCACCCCATCAGCGCTTACAACATGGCCGAGGAACTTGAGTTCTGTATACCCGAAGTGGCATTTCTGGGGCTTCAGCGTGAGATCAGCAGAACGGAGGGCTTCCAGGACAGCTCGAAGGCGTTCGAGGTGTTGGTAAAATGTTTCGGAAAAAACAACTACGTCGTCCAAGTACACAAGACAGATCTTCCACTTGAGGCCAGTGAGGACGGTGTCCATCATCCTTTGGAATGTAGCTGGGGCAGAGCACAATCCAAATGGGAGTACTTTGAATTCATATAGGCCATCTGGAGTGACAAATGCGGTTTTTTCTCGGTCTCTTTCGTCTACTTCGATTTGCCAATAGCCGCTTTTTAAATCAATAGATTAAAAATACTTCGCACGTCACAATATTATAAGCACGTCTTCAGAAGGGAAATTAGACGTCACTCAGAGCGGAAACGTAAAACTGCCTGTATACGGCCAACTCTCACCATCAGTTGAGCCTATGCGGAACTATGGCGTCCCACCAAAAGCTCGAAAATCACGTACATGTATTCGGAAGGGGGTAATTATCAGGTGGCATGGCCGAGCACCAATTGGTCCGCGGTTAGTGTGACGTCACAACATCCCATTCTATCGCTGGGGTTCGATTGCTGGGGGCCTTGGGGTTCGATTTCCTGTGCCGCCGGGCCCCTGCCGATCTTCTAATATGGGCAATATTTGCCCTTCCCTAGTGCTGTTTTTTTTTCTCGAATGAAGTACTTAGGAAAATGGTCTTGCATGGAAATTTTGTGCAAAAAGCTGCTACTCCCCGCTAAAATCAGCAAACTTGCCCTGCATCTGGGTGAAGCGGGCGCTTTTTTTTTTTTTTTGGTCGCCTTATTTATTTTTTGCTCTCAAGCACTCTCATACTTCAGTGATGTAGGCACGTGCGCTGCGAAGTTTTATACGTGGTGTATGATTTCCGATTCTTTTTTAACTCTCTTTCAGCCTCGCTACGTGACCTCTTGCTATGAAGTGCGTCAAATGATATGCTTTTAATACGAAAACGCTCTCTGTTGAGCTGTACGTCAATATTTGCGGCGATAGGCTCTTATCGAGGAATGTTTTCTTCCTTGTAGGCATTAGTATAAATACATAGCCAAAGCAAAAACAGTTATCAAAGTTTCTCATGTGCGAGCGAGCTGCCCTGCGTCGAGCCAAATAGCGTGGAATGGGGGTTTAGATTTGTCCCACTCCAAACATTTGACGAAAAAAGAAGGGTCCCGCGAGTACGGTTCAATCATTCCTTGTAGGCCAACCACTTCGAGTGTAAGTAATTGCGGTATTCTCGCAAGTACTCGCAGCAGCATGGATATTTCGTTTACTCCGACTCCGATTCTAAACCGCGGTCGTATCTTGGTAAATCCTGTGCACGGCCGAAATATCTGTCAGGGTCTGATGTTAGGACGGCCACTTCTAATTTTTCTCCTCTCATCAGCTCCTTTCGCGCTATTGTTGCGCGAAAGTGTCCTGTTAAGAGAATGTAAACCCACTGAATGGCTTAAAAGAGGGGGCACTTTCCAAAGCCTCCTGTTGCGTTGCCCGGCTCTTTACCACCCAATTGTTTGCTCTAGCACTTAGACCCCACTTTAACACATCGCTGATCGTGGTTTGTCCGCTCCTTTTCAAAAAGCATGTCTTCAGCACGTGGTAGTTGGTAGGTGACATGACCTGGCGCTGATTGGTCGATGTTTTGTGTGACGTCACGAGGCCGCAAGCCATGCCCGAATAAAATGGGGGTACTGCCAACTAGTGACGGAACTCCTTTTGAGATACGAATCGAACACACCAGGAGCCTTGGATTGCAAGTCATGCACGCTACTTCGAAGCGGGCTCGTTGGTAATTCTTTTGAGGAGGGGTATTATATTCTTTGTCAGGAGGTCTTCTCATTATGCAGGCTACTCAAATTTCGCTTACTACTTCTAATATCCTCGACTTGGTACTCACCACATCGCCTGATCTTATCAGTCCATATCATATACTTGCGAGGGTTATGTGATTACCTACTGCTTCATTTTTCTTTGACCTGCGCTGTTCCTCATCAGCGTAACCACAGAAAACACATCCGCAATTACTAGAAGGCTGACTTTAATCGTGAACTCTCTGCTTTTCTATATGATTATTTACCAAGCTTTCACGATCGCTGCGTGATTACAAACTGAAACATATTTAAAGAAAACGTTGCTGCGCTCAGTGAAAAACATGTTCTACGCTTAGCCATCACCTCTAATCAATGATCACCATGGTTCACCCAATCATTAAAACGCCTTTGCATTAAAGAAAAAAGTGCATGTTCCGCTTTGCAAAACTAACCGGTTCCCAAGAGCGTTGGAATGCTTATCAGGCCGTGTCCTTGAATATAAAACTGCACTCAAGCAGTCCAAAGATGCATTTTTCAACGACACATTACCTTCACTCTTAATAAATAACCCTAGGCGATTTTGAAGCTCAGTTAAAAAAAACGACAATTCATCCATCAGCCTTAAAGACCCCAGTGACAAGCTATGCCGACCAAATGAGTTTGCCAATAACCTTAGCAGTGTATTCGGTGTTGACGCTTTACCGTTGGATTTTATTGTCTTTGATTCTGCTGGCATAAATAATCGGAAAACAGAACATTTTTTCATCATGTGGTGTTAATAATATTAACTCCAGGTTCTTGAATAAAACCAAAGTGTACAGCGCAATAATAATATCTAACGTATTTTAGCAATCGCTTCAAACAGCCTGTATACCGGATGTCTGGAAGGTCGGGAAGGTGATTCCGTTGCATAGGTCTGGTGATAAACATTACCCACGTAATTATTGACCAATTTGGCTAACCAGCATTCCGTGTAAAATTATGGAGTATGTTATTTACCCTCACCTTGCATTGTTCCTTGATTCTAATGCTTTTTTACTGAGTCAACATGGGGTTCTGAAGTTGTTTTTATGTGAACCGCAGCTATTAACCATCACACGTGATCTAAATTCATCCCTTGATATGGGTTTCGTTTTCGACTGCATATTCCTTGATTTTTCGAAGGCTTTCGACAAGATCTCTCATCAACTGCTTTTTCTGAAACTAAGTAAACTTAACGTCGACTCTAACGTGCTTAGGTGGCTGCATTCTTCTCTTACTGATTGTTCATTGTTTGTCACGGCTAATAACGCTATATGGCTATATATATATATATATATATATATATATATATATATATATATATATATATATATATATATATATATATATATATATATATATATATATATATATATATATATATATATATATATATATATATATATATATCACGTAACCAGGAACGCTAATCGTATGCTGGGCTGGATACGCCGTAACTTTATTCTTTCCGCCAGCTCCGTCAAACTGCTCCTTTACAAATCGCTGGTTCGTACTAAACTGGAATATGCTTCGTCCATCTGGGACCCATATGAAGATACACTAATCTACCAACTCGAATCTATTCTGAACCGTGAGGCCCGTTTCATTCTCTTTCATTATCATCGTAATTCCAGTGTTATTGCCATGAAGTCAAGCTTATCACTACCACTATTGTCTCAACGTAGAAATATATTCCCCCTTTGTCTATTTCATAAGTTTTACTATGATAGCCCCATCCTTAATGGCATATTCATAACGCCACCTTGCTACATTTCTGCTCAGATCGATCACCGTCATAAAGTTGTCATTCCTTCATGCCAAACAAATTACTTCTACGACTCATTGATCCCAAGAACATCGGCACAATGGAATCGCCTTCCCCCATCGGTGGTCGAAATAAGTTATCACTCTGCGTTTAAATCTACTTTAACTAACCTGATGTTAACATAGTACATTGAATTCTTCCGCATTGCCATTTGTTTATTATTTTCATATCATTTGCTGTCTTTATTAAACCCTTTTTTCTTTTTTCCCCCAAATTTGTGCTCCTGTTTAGGTGTATGACAGTATATTTTAGCAATTGTTTTTGTTTTCTGCCTGCTAGCAAAATTGTTTCTATGTTTCTTTTACGTGGTATAATTGTGCTTTCATAGTTATTGCTTATAATTCTGTGCTAGCAGCTAATAATTTGTGGTATTATATGCTTGTAACCTGCTTATTTGTGCCAGTCATACTATTTTTCACATTTGTATTAATACCGACGGCAGTTTTTTTTTAAATTATTGTACTCCACTCCCCTTCTGTAATGCCCTCGGGCCCTGAGTGTACTGAAATAAATAAATAAATAGATATAGATAAAAAGTGGTAGATTCCGACAATATGCTAATGAGAATTTGAAAACCGAAAGCAAAATTGAAAAGAAAAGCCAAGTGCTATGGCTTATCTAATTTACATTTGGCTTAAGTATACGCTAAACTGGGCGTCATGTTTTTCCGTGTGCCTCATAAGCCAGCTTTGCTTCTTTTTGGAGAGAGGGAAGGGAGGAAGGAGTGGGTGCCCTCTTATTTTCCCTTTAAACCTCAGTGAATTTCGACGCCAATCAACGCTGCATCACGCTTACTTTCACTTTGGGACGAGGTGTGCCTTTTGCCATTGAAACGTTGTCTCGTACTCCATGTGGTAGATTTCATTGCTACCCAAGAGAGTCAGGTTTTGAACTGCTAGTTGATTGTACCGATATAGCGTTTGCAATAAACCCTTATATAACTCCTTTTCCTCTGCCTGACGAAGGCCTATGTGCGTTCAGCGGCCGTGGCGGCCTTTGAATGTTTCTCTTCATGTTTACAGGGCCTCCCGCCTTGTTTATCTCACCGTGTCATCCGCACAGTGGTGAGCCCCGCGTCCCCTCAACCGTCGGCGGGCTTCGCTCACTAATAGCAGGATCCGCAGAGGCAAGAATGATGAGCCTTCTCTCCTTCCCACTGGCGGCGATTCCGGTTCATCTCCCGGCGTGGGCCGTTCCATGAAAGGATGCTCCCACTGCGAGCTGCTGGGGTTATTCTGCGAACATCGCTCACCGGCTGTCGCGGATCCTCCCTCGACGTCCCGTTACTGGTTCAGTGCTCGCGGGCTGACTTGTTCTGCCGGTCATGGGCACAGTACCCACTCTTCGGTGTTGCGAGTTGGAGCTGTACGCCAGCTCAGTACTAAATTCGGCTGTGCGTGAAGTAATCAAAAATTATAATAATAATAAATCATCAATGTTATCATGTTTTTATCCCAGGGAGAAGAAAAATTTCTTCAGCAAAACTTTCAAAGAACTTCTGCAGGTTTTCACTTCATCCTTATTCGTTGAATGCGGCCGATGTAACGGATGCGAATCCCAAGAAGGAATTAATGTTATAAGACTTCCAGTAATAACGTAATAAATCAACTTTGCGTAAAAATCAAATCGCGCAAAATGTAATGAATAATGTCTAGATCAAATACTTTAGCAGTGCTTTTTTTTTGTGTGAAGATTGTCTCAAAAATTTACAACTGGAAAAGAAATGACTCTTGGGATTCGGGACTAGAACACCGGACTGTTTGTAAGTTGTTGCACCCGCTCTGCCTTGGGGAAAGAAGCAGCGATTTTGCCTGGTGCAAGATAGATAATGTTACTTTTCTGTGCAAAAAAACCTTGGCTGCTGCTCTCCTCGGTGAATTGAAAACACATCACATGGTCAAAGGTCAACTTGGAGCTCAACTCCAGTACGAAGCAAGATCATCTGCCGTTTAGCACATTGATGCTTCGGAGGCATACTTGAACAACGAGCTTTGGTTCTTATATCACCGTTGCGGATGCCTTTCGGCTCTGTGCACGTTCGAGTGGCAGAGGTGTCATAGTCCTCTGATCGTCCACGTCGCATTCGGGAAGTGCAGGACTCGTTTCCCATTGCCTTCAGGTAACCGTGCACCGTTGATATGCAATTGTTGGAAGTTTTTTCCCTAGCCTGGGGCTTGAATTAAATGGGTAAAATGCTTCGAAAAAGAATCCCTTGTCCAACTATTGTAAATAAAAAAGAAGACCGCAAAGGGCTTTACCGCACTAAGGCGGGTTCGGTACACTGCGGATAATTTTAGAACTCGGGAAGGGTGCGTGGACCAAATGCTCTTTTTCAAAAATTTTGCCTTGGAAAAACCGAGCACAAAGGCTTTTTGTTCCGCGCTCGCCGCCCCCATGGCGTTACTCTAGCTGTTGCGAAGCAGCAGGATAAATTTATAGGATCTCCGCGGTTTTAGTTGTCAACGAAAGGAACGATTTGGACTCCAGATGTCTCAGTAAATCTTTTCTCGACAATTACTGAACACAAGATTGCTTAATGGGGGTTGTAGATATAATTACTTAAGCTTTTCAGATAGACGTTACCTCTATTCGTGTTGCCCACAGTTGCTTGTCAAGCGGTAGGCGGGCAGTCTTGGCCTTTGTTCTTAGGTGAAGTTGTAATAAGATGCCAAGAAAAAAAAAAAAAACTAATAATTATCGCCGTGAAGGGCAGCAAAAACGCAAGAAAATTTACACCCAATTTCCAAATCATACCACAGCATGGCATGTAGGTCAGCGCAACATAACGCAGAATACCGGACACCACGACCCGTGTAACATGGCGAAGCACGAGCCATTCAGTGAAAATATGAGCACTTTAAAATAAAAATTCGTCAGTGCAACATAGGTATACAGGAATTTGTGCGCGGAGGCTGGTATTTTACGCTGCACGTGCGATTTCAACAAACGCAGCACGCGTTTTCAGTCTCCAGAAATGTTCTTAGTCCAGCAGTGCAAATATATTTACAGAGAAAACATCGCCTTCACATCCATGCGCCAAGTAAAGCTAGCTGTGAGCAATATACTTCCACGTCTGCTAACAGCTTGACTCATTTTTTTTGGTGTATCATCGGATTCTTCAGGAGAAAGGTACCTAAATATTGATGGAAACTGCACTCTTAAATGCTCTAGAAGTCAATAGCGACTAAACAGCTGGCCAAATTGAAAAATATAAGATGTTTATTAAAAGGCAGATTTCTCCCAATCTAACTTCGGAAGGGGGACTTAAATTTATCAGAAACTTGCATGCTGTGGCGGATACCTTATCCGTTCTTGCTCGAACGTCGGATCATGAATTGTAGTAGTCGTGAGGCCTCATTTATTGTGTATATGTAAGCAGTCATGTTTCACGATGTGTCATCAATGGTGGTTTGGCATGTTGAACTCAGACAGGAAGCACAAGGAAGACCGCGTTTTTTAAATCCCAGAAAGAAGTGTCACTTGTTCGTGCTCGTTGCCGCGTTTTCGCCGAAGAACAGACGACGAAGCCATCGCAGCAAAGCATCGGGGACGAAAGCATCTCTTTACTGTAGACGCTTGGGCAGAAGAGCAAGGAAGAGGTCCTCGCAATATCGGAAGATAAATAAAGCAGCAGCCCTGCATAAATAAAAAGGCGCCGCGCCCCTCGAATACGGACGCGAAAACGTCATCCGGACGGGCTCAGCGGGCCCATTCCTTCCACGAGATGGCCGCGTCGCTGAGCCGCCTGCTCACGGGGGGCCTCGGGTTGAGGAGGGGGTTCTTTCCTCGGGATCTGTACTCCCTCGACCTCCCGCAGCATTCATCTTTCTGCTTTCCCTGCGTGCACCCCGTTCCCTCTTACACCACTCCCCATCTTCCATCAATGGTACCGTTCTCAACTAGCCGCGTCTTTACCGTCTCAAGCCGTCGGCCTTTTCCGGTGGACATACGCTCTGGAAACGACGTCATGCTGAGGTCCGGCGATCGCGACTGGTCGTAATGACTTTTAAAACCTCATACATATTCAACCGCCGGACAAGGGCCGGAAAAGATGGTCTCGCGCACTTTCTCTGCCCTGCGCACAGGACGGGCGGCCGGCTTTGGATTGCACGCTAAGCCCTCTCTCTGCGCGGATGGTTGCGCATGTTTATCGATCTTTCAATCCGGCGTACGAGGTTTGTTGCACCCGCGTTCCCTTAATTCGCACCCGTAGTCTTGTTTTAGTTCACCACGTCCAGCTCGTGGGGCCTCCACGAGTCCTTCTTTTGGACGTAATGGGCGGGGAAGGAAGGGGCCTGCATCAGTTTTCGTTTGAAAGTGAGCGTGAACAGCTTCGTGCTGTACCGAATAACTTAAGGCTTTATTTTTTTTACGATGTTTATACGTAATTGACGGCTGAATGTAAGAAAATGAAGCCTCAAAACGTATACGCTCTTCTTTCTTGTGTGTGTGCGTGTGTGTGTGTGTGTGTGTGTGTGTGTGTGTGTGTGTGTGTGTGTGTGTGTGTGTGTGTGTGTATGTGTGTGTGTATGTGTGTGTGTGTGTGTGTGTGTGTGTGTGTGTGTGTGTGTGTGCGTGTGTGTGCGTGTGTGTGCGTGTGTGTGTGTGTGTGTGTGTGTGTGTGTGTGTGTGTGTGTGTGTGTGTGTGTGTGTGTGTGTGTGTGTATGTGTGTGTGTCTGTGAAAGGGCAGGCTTCCGCTATTCTTTAGAAAACTTGGAGGCTGTCGCTTTCAATGCCATGAGTATTTTTCGTTGTCTTACATGCCACAAATGTATACGTGTGAGAAATCTTGTGTTTTTGTGTTGTATGTTTTCATTAGCACTTGTATAACAATTTAATCCATCACTTGTGCTCGTCTACCTATGTATGGGTGATAGGTCCTTCGACAGGCAGAGAGTATCTGACTTTTGCCCTGTCATCCAAGACCAGCTGTCTCTGAAAGAATGCCACAAATAGTTAGGTACGTTTCTGCACAACATGAAAGTGCACAGCACACTTTGAAGTCACCCACCGACGTTGCCTGCTGTGTATGGACGTGCAGATATTTAAGAGTCTTTACAAGAATCAACTTTATTGAAATCGAGCGCAACTAATTTTGCTAAGCCAAATTAAACCAGGTGATAACTTTCTATATCGTAAAAGAACGAAAAGCTTAAGAAATTTAGTCTCTGCGCACTAGAGGGCAGACAAAGATGCGAACAAGGAACGCGAAGATTTCTTTCATTTTTCCGGAAGATACTCTTTTTAAGCTAAAAGGGGCCGGGGAGGAATGGGAGGTGACTAAAATTGTTATTTAAACCAACCTTTAGATTAGGCAATTAAGAGGGCCTGGGCCAACGTAAGGAGGGTGCGTTGCATGAGTAGGCATTCGTAGTCCAGCGTTTCGGTGAGAGATGGATGAAGTACCTTTCGTTCTCATCTGTATTTGTTTTCCGCAATGCTTGCTTTTCCTGTTAGCCTAAGGCAGCGCCACATCATTCTTCGATGCTCGGCAGATATCAAACAGTGAAAAATGTCGTAGCCTCAGGGAATCGATTATTTACCTAAATACTATACAGAAGTTTTGATTAGTCCTTTTCAACTTTTGAGCTTAATATGCAGCCGGTTAAAAACGAACAAAACTGAATGAAAGACGCAGCAATTACAATTTGCAGCTGATTTCGCTATTTACGACGTGTAACCAGATTTGAAAGAGGTGTGCAACGTCTTATGGTGACTTCAGAACTGCGTTGTATTGTGATCTAAATGGTTCAGTTTCAGAGCGAATGCAAATTATATTCCCGTAAGGTTACTGTCCGGGCATTCAGTGATAAAGAGGAAAGAGCGCGAGCTTTTATGGTAGCATGACCTTGAAGCACTGTTTATATACCGTGCAGTAAATTATTACTTCAATTTTAGGATGCAAACGCCTTATTGAAATTATTTTAATGTCCAGTATACGCATGTATATGGAAAGCTTTCCGACAAATATGCGTCAAAGAAACTTTAGGAACATAGAAAAATTCGAGATTGGTGCAAATCTCTATCGTCTCAGCATTAATCCAGAACAGATAGTATCACTTTATTCACGTTTTTGTATGATACGCCGAACGAATGAGCGATGGCAATTGCGGAAAGCGTGAAAGTTGGAAAAATATATCTGAATATTTATGTCCCCGTTTGGCTAATTTGCCATGCCGTGCGGTTCGGCCTTGTTCAGAGAAATGCGGCATTGCAACCTGCGGAACCACTAGTCTTCTGATCTCTTGCTCATCTTGTCGGTACTAAAACAGTGGTGCTCCATCACCGGAACGCCGTGAAATTCGTGATACGCCAGGACAAGCAGCAACACATTTCGGTCCAAAGTTTAGGGCGCTACTCATTAAATAAAGATTTCTAAGCATGTACTACCCATTTCGCTATATTTGTTCGTCATAAGGCAGATAAAAACGTGATGGTTATGAACAATAAACGATTTGAGAAATCGACTACCGTGACCTTATATTGGCGATTTTCGTCTTCCGAGTCCCAATAAAAGACTTCCCCAGTGGTTTAGGGCTAATCTCATCTAGGGCCTAAATAGCAAGTAGCATTAGAATGCATACATAACGGCTTGCTCTCTGCCACTCCCCCAGATTTAGAAAGATAAACACTTCGCGAAGTAACTGACGGCCCATTCATTCACGATCCTGCTTCCGCCGTAGCGGTTTCGTGATAGTACATAGTCTTCCGTGAGAAGAAGCCTCTTTGTCTCACAATCACGCCAGCGGAAAACTTCGAATCTGCGTACGAACTTCTGCATCGTGGAAAAAATGTGGTATATTTTTCAGTGGTAGTATGTATGGGCGCTCAATGTAGGGTGCAGAGTTAAACATCGCGTGCTACATTCCCTGTACCTGTAAAGTTTCTAGGAGACACAAACATTTTGGCCAGTGGCGGAACAAGGCACTGCCCTTTATTTTTATTAGACCATGTCCAAGGCGTCCGCGGATCAGATCAGGTATCCACCTCATCCAAAGGCGCAATGAACACTGTATTTACTCGCATAATGGACGCACTTTTTTTTGCTGACGAGATTCCTGAAAGCAAAAATTGAAGCGACAGAATTGGCACAAAAAATTCAGGTTGGTACAATAAAGTCATATCCTGTGTGATCCACTTTCTAAATAAATCTAAAAGACTGTTCAGCACAGTTTCTGAGCAGAATATCACAGTTGACAGCGTTTATTTCAAATACCTCCGCATAGCTTGCGCAGCTGCTCCTAATTATGTTTAGATAGAGCACTTAGTATTGATCCTGGCCCAATTTACAGCACTGAGCGCAAAATCGAAGGACAAGTTTCCACGAGCCTTAATTATGCAAATTCAACTTCAAAACTTTTTATGGACAAGTATGCTTTCAGGTCGCTCTCAGGTTTCTCGGGAAGTATTCTTGTCGCCTCTTTATACCGCGACACGCTGTACAGAGGCCTTCAGAACCGACGAATGGCAGTTTATTTTATTCTGTAAGTGTTCCGGCACTAAAAAAAAATGCAAAAACACCTGTTAGCATTGACAATTTTAACCAATAAACAGACCACCGAAAGGATGGTATGAGTTCATTGCGCCTGCCCGTCTTTTTCCAGATTATATACTTTACAAATGTTTTCTCATCCCCTGAAAATTTCAGTCATCAGCGTGAAAGTGACCTACTTAAAAAACAAAATGCGCATGGCAACATTACACATGTAGGTTTGGCACGTGTTGAAAGTCTTGGCATAGGCAATGGTAGATAATATTAGGCACATCATATATAATTCGTGTATGGAAAGGCCTATAATGGCAATGCGTTGGTGTGTCCAAGCATGAGCCGAGCCATTGAATAGCGAAAGACTAGTCTAGCACTGCATTAGCAGTAAGTTGCATCCCGGCGGGCAGCGCATTGCAATCGCTGGTAACGTGAAATCGTGTTTAAGCTTGTCTCTAGACCATTCGGCCATCTTTGGAACCATGTTTTTCTCACACAGGAACAATATTGCCGAATACACTGACTATTTACTGAGCAACAAGCTAATGGCATACCAATAACTTTTTCTTTTTCATGGTCGAGTCTGTTCATACTGCTCTTTTGGAATGCTTGGAGCGCTATATAGAAGACTGAATAGCATCTGAACGGGCCAACGGCTAATCCTAAGTCTTTGCGTGAAAGATGAAATATACACGATTTAGCCTTTTTTTGTCGCGCAAACTGCTGGCACTTGTGCAAATGACAATGCAAACTCCGATACTTCAGATATGGCCACCTAAAATCCCGTGCTTGATAGATTAAAGACAAATCTAGGGGGCGATGATGCAATCAGACCCTTTATTTAGGTTGTGAGAAGCCTTTATCAAATCACGTGATGATACCTCGTTACCTCTTCTGATTACCTGCAAATATGGGCTTTTAGCCGAGAATTCGCGATGCTCCAAGGCAAAGCATTTTTGAAGCAACAAAACCAGTTGGGTGTGCGCTTGTCATATTCATCTCTCGTTTGCCTTAAATGTCGCGCTGCAAGCATTTCCAAATAGTTAATGTCGTAGGCAGCGCTGGTACAATAGAGATCACAGTTGGAAATAGCACAAGTAAAATGACCAGAAAGCAGAGAAATGGCAGAAAGCAGAACAGAGAGAGGAAGTTGAAGCGATAGTTAGCACTTTGGGTAAACAGATCATATCAAATCATAAAGAGTATTTTTACGGCAGTGTGTCACCGCAGCATTCCAGAGAAATAGGCGGTTTCATCTTATTAAGGCGAAAGCTTTTTATTTTTTGGCTCATGGGCGGCGCGAACGTCCGCGGGAAAGGTCCGCAAGAACTGCCATTTAAGGAAAAAAAGAACTGCCTCCGTCGGAAACCTTGAGAAACCGCTCATAATTCTCCTTGTCTTGAGTGAGGATGATACTAGGGATGGAAATGACGATGCGCTTAGTGATAATAATAATGATAGCAGTAGCTAAGACAATGACAATATATTTTATTGATAACGATGATAGTAGCGATAGGGATGATGGCGATGATAATATTGGGGATGACAACAACGATGCAGTTAGTGAAAACAATCCTGTAAAGTGGCTGTCGCCGTTTACGTTGTTAAGCAGACATAGGCGCAGTCTTGTAATTTTGTTTACCCCCTGCATTGAGTTGGTCTAATTCTCTCCGTGAATGCAAATCTGACGCCAAGATATCTTATGCTCATTGTGAGGCCTCAAGGAGCTGTTTGACCCGGAATATAAAAGGAATGAAATTTCAGAACAGTGACGTTGTAGTGCTCGCAGTCAGAACTATAGTGGCCGGACGGGAATTAAGAAACCGCTCAAATCTCAGCCAAAGGATGCGAATGCAAATTCGAACAGTCTTTACGCAGGCACGTTTGCGCTTTAGATTGTCATATCGACTTTTTCAGTGAATTACCCCAAGTATCTCGTTGCAATGGGGATCACCTTCCGTGAGCTTTTCAACTTGTCTCGTTTCTACTTTTCGGGATTGATATATTCATTCCCCGTAAATGTCAACCATAGACGAAAAAAGGCATAGGCTTGGCGCGATCACATCTAAGGTTGGACGATAAGCGGCATATGTGGAAAGCGTATCTCTTCGTTCTCTGGAACCGCCTCAAATGCTTCTCATACATCAAAAATGGTAGTGGGCAGGCGGGGGCGAAGAGAAAAAAGGACGCCTGCTGTCGAAAATCTTTCCGCTCTCTTGCTCGGTATTTATTCTATTTCAGTGCTCCTTTAGCAACCCCAAAAAGGATGAAATGAACATTCGTGGCTGCTGCGTGGTGGCCGCAGGAAGAGAAGTAGGAGGCAAAGAAGAGGAAAACGGTAAGGGCGGGCCGCGGAAAGGCGTCTCATGGAAACTGCGAGACGTCAAGAGAGCTTTGATTTGAGTCGAGGATTTTCACCGAAGCCGCGGCGTAGTTCCTGTGGTGCAGGTCTTTCATAGGGGATGGGGAGGGGGCTTTGGCTGACCAAAAGCCATTTATCGCTGCGTGTGAAAGCCGCAACGGTGGTGCCAGGTTCACTTGGAGAAAGCGTTTGGTTATGAAAACGACGGAAGGCTCTCTAAGGCCCCGGCGTGAAACTTCCAGCCGCACCCGACGGCCAGCCCCCCACATCTCGCGCCTCGAAGAACAGCGCACTCTGAAACATTTTTTTTCCTTGTCTGCCTGAGCTCCTTCTTTGTCAGTATAGTTTTTTTTTTTTTAATTTCAATGGTTTTGGTCTTTGACTCCATCGCGCCCTGGCTTCTTTGCATCTTTCTTTCCAGTCTTGCCGCCTTCATCTTCTTCGCAAAATTTCTAAAGTGTGGAGACATTTTCTGAGCGGCCGACATTTTTCTCTCTTCTCTATAGCCGCTTGTCTCAGCTGGCGTTTTGCGTCCGTGATCGAGTCGACTGATTTTGGCCGTTGCAAGATTTTCCGCTGAATTCTTCCCAGTTTCATGCGTGGCAACAATCGATGACCGTCGCGGAATCCACCCCTGCTTGCCCCCGACATTCTGCACCTGTTTCGACACCGACTCCCTGGCCTGCGCGGCAAGGCCATGTATCCTTAGACGATGGTTGCGAAACCATTTATGCAGACTAGGCTTTCCATATCAACGCCCCTAACGAGCATCCGGTGAGACCGAGAAAAATTCTGAAATACAAAACTCCTTCGAGGTAAGACGTGGAAAGCAGGCGAGAGGCCTGTGCTATCAGTTATGTGGCGAATGAATGACACAGATCAGAGCTCGGACAAGGCATGAAATGAGGAGAGAAAGAGTTGCCCAGAATTTAGCGTGGCCCACATTGTTCTGGAGTTGCCTAACCTTTTATTAAAAGCACATAGTCCTCACATGAGCACGCATATTTTGATACTGTTTACCGTTACATTTTCCCTGAGACCTCCAGCCATCTTTGTCATTATGAAAAAAGGAAAAAAGAAAAGAAGAAAAAATGAATGAATGAATGAATGAATGAATGAATGAATGAATGAATGAATGAATGAATGAATGAATGAATGAATGAATGAATGAATGAATGAAGACAACATGCAGCTAGTGGCATTTGAAGCACTGGAAGAATTTTTGGGACGAATAACAGGTTAAAATGCGCTGAGCTCTTAGGCGTCAGCTGCGCTACCGGCGAAAATATGTTTTTGCTGCTTGCGAGTGTGCCAGCGCAAATCGCAGCTTTGGAGAATAAATGGCTTCGAACATATGATATACGAAGTGACGTTCGCAGGGCGGATTCCGCCCGGTGCTCAATGAGGGGAATCGATACTCGCCTCCGAAGACGAGGCTGGCAGGCTGTATCTCAAAACCAGCTGAAGCAGTGAAGGGTATCAAGCAAACGAGCTGATACCTTCGACGTTGACGTAAGATTAGGCTGCTACTCCAGTCGATCGGCGGCAGAGAACTGGGCTTAATTCACACGGAACCTAAGGTCTCCGAGTGTGTATAAGTGTGCGTTAGGAGAACCGGAAATGCTTTGCAAGGCAAAAAAACATGGCGATCTACGCATGCAGTCGCGCTGTATAGGGCAGTCTCGGAGGAGCTTAAAGAGACGCAGACATTTCATTTCTGCTGGTTTCTAATCAGACAGAAAATTTCGGGAAGCGGCGTTAAGTCTTCTCGTTGGTTTCGATGTCATCTTCTCTGTTGTTCCTGGGTGTGAGTTTACCGTGATTGATTGGTTTGGTTTGGTTTGTGGGGTTTAACGTCCCAAAGCGACTGACTCAGGCCATGAGAGAGGCCGTAGTGGAGGACTCCGGAAATTTCGACCACCTGAGGTTCTTTAACGTGCACTGACATCGCACAGCACACGGGCGCCTTGCTTTTTACCTCCACCGAAAAGCGGCCGCCGAAGCCGGGATTCGATCCCGCATCCTTGGGAACAGTTGTCGAGCGCCGTAACTACTGCGCCACCCCTACGGGGTTTACCGCGATTGAAGTAAAGCCATAGTTTGCCTTGAAAAAAAAAAAAAAAAACGAAAATGACTGTATGCTTTTCATTGAGTGCGCTTGTTTTATTTTACACATCTTGGCTAGGATTCTGACGTGCACTAAAATCGACAGCAAAATACTCACGCATAGAGGAAACATCGATGCTATAAAAGTATGTAGATATATAAACGCAACGGGATGCTTTAGCAAGTAAACTTGCCTCGAAAGGATGGCACGACTCGATTTTGTCAGGCAAATGTTCCTCTACCGGAAGAAATCCTGGGCGTAGAGTGATGAGTTGCAAGTGAAAAAAAACAAAACAAAACACGCACGTATACATGAAAAGCGAACCAGACCAGAATTGCGGCCACGATGCACCGAAACATCCTGAAACTCAACATAAAAAGTGAAAGAAAATGTGACATCCAGAGCACATTGGTGGAAAACGCAATGAGCTCTCTCGCGGTCCCGGGAGGCCCTGCGCGGCACGACGGGCGCGCGGCCGAAACATTCCTTTCCCTGCTGCCATACTCTCTGCTTTTTGTCCCCGTTTCCGGCGCGTCGGGACGGGAGCAAATGCTTCCATGCAGAACAAAGGAGGGGATGAAGGTACGATGGTAATGGCCGTACACAGCAGGGGTCAAGTCACTTTGCAGGCACCACACGGAGTTGCATGTTCAGTCAAGTCAGCGCAACGTGCAGAAGGAACTGGTGTCGGGGCAGCGGTTTCTTTCATTTGCACCATGACTATCTAGGATATGAACACCGCGCCGCACTTACCTGACCATAATGCGGCCGAGAAGATCCAATAACTCTCCATTTCAGCTAAGGTGAATCAGCTTTCAAAGTATATTGAGTCCGCCTTACATCATCGTACATGTCTAGAACTTTCTTTCCTATTCTTCGTTTTGTTTAATCATTCTGTTTTCGGATGATGCCGTTGAATGCATACTAAGTAGATTAGGATTTCAGCCGGGAAATATGGAGAGGCGCTAGTGACCTTTGAAAAGTAAGTCCAAATTCCAGAGATGACAACAAAACCTTGATGGCCCTTGCTTATCGCGATATCGTCATTTCGCTCATCAAAATGGATGGCCTTAGAAGCAAAGTAATGGCTTTCTCTCGTTGTAAAGACTATATGTGAACATGAACTGGTTTGTAATTCCTGGTGTAGCGCTCTAGAAAGAGTTATAGTGGCTCTAGCCGTGTTCTTCAAATCTTTCATCCATGTCAAGGTACTCCACGGCGCAGCGCAAAACAATTCTGGCGCCGACATCACTGCAGCGTACAATTAGAGAAGCACGCGCCCACGAATCGACGAGTCTGGCCTATAAGCTTACCGCTTTTGTCCCAAATCAAACTGAAAATTCATTTCAAAGCTTGTCACTGCCGAACACATCGTATTATTTGCAGTGCCACTAGATCATAAAAAGCGCTTTTTCTTGGTATAACATCCCCTTTCCGCCGCCCTCCTATTTTAAGGCGTTCAGCATCTTTAGGTTGTCTAGCCCACAGACAGCTTGGGTGTTGTGTCATTACCAAGACATAGAAGCTTGCGAGCGAAAGGGAACGAAACCGTTCTAACGACGGAGAAAGGTGCTAGAACGTACAACTTATTCTCTGCCGCCAGTGAAGCCCCTTCTGAGGCTCGCGCGCAGCGATTGCGCTGGCTATAGACTTTAGGGTACGCCAAGTTGCATGTGCACTAGTCGGAAGAAACGCTTTTAAAGTTTCGCTTTCTGTTGGCCCTTCGAGTCAGCGCTTCGTTCTCTGCCAAACTCTCCGCGGTCCATTAATGATGATCGCCCTAGTTCGCCGAGAGTGTTGCATATATAGTATTTTATGCTTTGAAAACAGTTGCAGTGGCTGCTTTGGGTGCGATGATCCGGTGAAACTGTGTTTTAGCGAGAAAAAAAAAACAACAGCGGAAATTTGTTTATTCCAACAGGTTTATTTTCTTCGCTGAATTTTCTTGGATGTTAACCTTTTCCCTGGTTGAGTTTTGGTTACTTAAGGGTTTAATCATATTTAAGCTTTTTTTGTGTCATCGGCAACAAGAGAGTATGGGTAATATCACTTGGAGTCGCATAACCAATCATCATGTGGAAGAAAACTGATTGAGGCATAGGTTTGAACACAATGAAAAGTGCAAAAAAAACAACAACAACAAAAAACAAAACAAAAACGCCCAACATGGGAGTACGCAATGCCTTCATTTCTTTCTTTCTTTATCGAAAAAGCTTTTCATGTTTCTAATAGCTCTATCGTTAGCTTTAGCCTCTCAGGCGCAGGGTTTGGTAACACATGTCGTGGGTACGCTGTCATGAGTTCTGCTGCGAGCTATCTTAAGCCATGACATGGTGATACGTTCACTCAAAGTAGTAAGCTTGTCGTCGTCCGTGTCAACATTCACAGAGAGGAGAGCGGGAGGAAAGGTAGTCGATGGGAGAAAGTGCAAGTGAAGAGGAGCAAAATGCGCTTGTTTTTAGTCGGCGCCAGGGGCTTGCGAACGGCGAGTTTCTTTGCCTCTCTCTTCGCGACAACTACGTGCAAAATGGGCTTTGAACGGAACGACGCTGCCCATTGGTTACCCAAACATAGCAGTTTGGACATGCTGGTTGTTTTTGCTAAAAACTCTCTGTCAATAAATTAGCAGGGGTAGGATGACGATGTCAGGCAGACGGGAGCCCTTGAGTACCGGAGGCCTCCGCAGCTCATTAACAGGCGACCTCTTAGACGACCGGGTCTGTTACTTTGTACGCTTCTGTTCCATTTGTCAGCCCTAGGCAACTGCGAGCGCAAAACTCTTCGTCTTTCTTTTCACTTCTTCTTTGCGTGCCCAAGGCCGGCAAAGAAAGCGCGAACCCGGTAGGATCCTCACGTCATGCAGAGCTGAGTCCGAAGCCAATACGCATCCCGTCCCCGCCCAATGTGGCGCCGAAGCCACAGAAAAGCCGATGTATGCTACGCATGTCATCAAATCTGAAGCAAGGCGGATTCGGTGCCAAGGCCACACAGTGCGTGCACACTGCACTGACGAAGCTCAGTGGCGTTAGAGGCAAGTGGAAGCCAGAGAAGCAGCGAGGGCGCTTAGCAAGCAACTTCGACAGCTGCCATTTTGTAAAAATAAAAAGAAAAAAAAATGCCCCGCGTGCAATTGTTTCAGGTTGCGAAGAGAACTTCAGATGTTCCGCAGTGCACTCAAGGCGCAATCGTTTATTTAGGTCACCGCTCTACTTTGCAAAGGGTGTTTCCGACTGCTGATGGTGCTCTGTTTTAGTTATTCAGGAGCGGCCGCGGATTTTCACGTTACATATCCGCACAAACGTGGCACCGTTATTACTTAACTTAAGAAAGTCTAGCGTACGTGCTGGGTGAAAGGATACAATTGCGTTAAAGGTCAATTTAGTGAGAAATTCCGGCTTTGGAGCTAGCTTGTCGGCATTGTGAGCGAAAAATCCCTTGCGTGACGTTGGCAGATAGCGACTGGCAGCTGCTTTGGCCGGGCACTGATTCTTGGATGCTTTGTGCGACTTAACGATACCACATGATATCAGAAAGTTGGGAAGCGCTGCCAACTCTCGTTGCTCATTTGAGGTGGGAAGGTGAAGCAAGTATCAACCTTCCAGTGCTCTTGAATGCAGAGTCACGCACGGTAAACATACTAGGCTACGCAGGCACGTTCATAAGGCTTGGTTAAACCGGGGCTTTATATGTGGGCTGTTAGCTTACGCTATCGCGTCATACCCTTAAAGACGGAGCATAAGTGTCGTCATAATTGTTTTGCGCTGACCGCTAGAGTGTGTTTTGTAAAGGCTTGTGCTTTACAAAACACACTCTAATGAGCATGATAGCTACTGCTACCACCCCGTTTCAAAGGGGACGCTCCTATACTCCATCCATCCATCCATCCATCCATCCATCCATCCATCCATCCATCCATCCATCCATCCATCCATCCATCCATCCATCCATCCATCCATCCATCCATCCATCCATCCATCCATCCATCCATCCATCCATCCATCCATCCATCCATCCATCCATCCATCCATCCATCCATCCATCCATCCATCCATCCATCCATCCATCCATCCATCCATCCATCCATCCATCCATCCATCCATCCATCCATCCATCCATCCATCCATCCATCCATCCATCCATCCATCCATCCATCCATCCATCCATCCATCCATCCATCCATCCATCCATCCATCCATCCATCCATCCATCCATCCATCCATCCATCCATCCATCCATCCATCCATCCATCCATCCATCCATCCATCCATCCATCCATCCATCCATCCATCCATCCATCCATCCATCCATCCATCCATCCATCCATCCATCCATCCATCCATCCATCCATCCATCCATCCATCCATCCATCCATCCATCCATCCATCCATCCATCCATCCATCCATCCATCCATCCATCCATCCATCCATCCATCCATCCATCCATCCATCCATCCATCCATCCATCCATCCATCCATCCATCCATCCATCCATCCATCCATCCATCCATCCATCCATCCATCCATCCATCCATCCATCCATCCATCCATCCATCCATCCATCCATCCATCCATCCATCCATCCATCCATCCATCCATCCATCCATCCATCCATCCATCCATCCATCCATCCATCCATCCATCCATCCATCCATCCATCCATCCATCCATCCATCCATCCATCCATCCATCCATCCATCCATCCATCCATCCATCCATCCATCCATCCATCCATCCATCCATCCATCCATCCATCCATCCATCCATCCATCCATCCATCCATCCATCCATCCATCCATCCATCCATCCATCCATCCATCCATCCATCCATCCATCCATCCATCCATCCATCCATCCATCCATCCATCCATCCATCCATCCATCCATCCATCCATCCATCCATCCATCCATCCATCCATCCATCCATCCATCCATCCATCCATCCATCCATCCATCCATCCATCCATCCATCCATCCATCCATCCATCCATCCATCCATCCATCCATCCATCCATCCATCCATCCATCCATCCATCCATCCATCCATCCATCCATCCATCCATCCATCCATCCATCCATCCATCCATCCATCCATCCATCCATCCATCCATCCATCCATCCATCCATCCATCCATCCATCCATCCATCCATCCATCCATCCATCCATCCATCCATCCATCCATCCATCCATCCATCCATCCATCCATCCATCCATCCATCCATCCATCCATCCATCCATCCATCCATCCATCCATCCATCCATCCATCCATCCATCCATCCATCCATCCATCCATCCATCCATCCATCCATCCATCCATCCATCCATCCATCCATCCATCCATCCATCCATCCATCCATCCATCCATCCATCCATCCATCCATCCATCCATCCATCCATCCATCCATCCATCCATCCATCCATCCATCCATCCATCCATCCATCCATCCATCCATCCATCCATCCATCCATCCATCCATCCATCCATCCATCCATCCATCCATCCATCCATCCATCCATCCATCCATCCATCCATCCATCCATCCATCCATCCATCCATCCATCCATCCATCCATCCATCCATCCATCCATCCATCCATCCATCCATCCATCCATCCATCCATCCATCCATCCATCCATCCATCCATCCATCCATCCATCCATCCATCCATCCATCCATCCATCCATCCATCCATCCATCCATCCATCCATCCATCCATCCATCCATCCATCCATCCATCCATCCATCCATCCATCCATCCATCCATCCATCCATCCATCCATCCATCCATCCATCCATCCATCCATCCATCCATCCATCCATCCATCCATCCATCCATCCATCCATCCATCCATCCATCCATCCATCCATCCATCCATCCATCCATCCATCCATCCATCCATCCATCCATCCATCCATCCATCCATCCATCCATCCATCCATCCATCCATCCATCCATCCATCCATCCATCCATCCATCCATCCATCCATCCATCCATCCATCCATCCATCCATCCATCCATCCATCCATCCATCCATCCATCCATCCATCCATCCATCCATCCATCCATCCATCCATCCATGCTTGCTATCGTAGTTTTAGGAGGCTCCAAACGTTGCCCTGTGCAAACTCAGCTCTGTATGCGTGCACAAAGAAATAGCAACCTTCTTCGGAAGCAGCGACGAGATTCGACAGTATTCACTACACTGCGGTTCCTCAGAGAAAGCAAGAACTGTGCGCGCATTTTTAACGAGAAAATTCGCACACGGGAGAAGAACGGGATGTTAGAGTAGATAAGAGAAGCTTGAAGCTTGTACTTGCTTAGTATCGTAAATTGTACCATGGCTCGAAAGTCGGCGTTGCGAATAACTTTCCGATCGGGGAAGGGATCATTCTGAATTCTGAAATGGAGTAAACGGTTTGTCGAAAAATTGCAGACGATTACGTTACTTCCTAATGCGCTCAGCTCATCAACTGTTTCACCTTTTCGATTGAGCGAGGCAAATATTTCGAGAAAGATATGTGTATGCACAATTACAGACAACTGGTTGCGAGGAACCACGCCGACAGGGACGCGAAACGCAGGAACGGGCGCCACAGTGCAGCGGTCTAAAAAATAATCTTTTTTTTTTTAATGGCATAAGTTCATGTGGATCTAGATACTTTTGATCCTGAATTAGCCCTGCCTCCTCCGGAGTAAGCGGAAAGTGCTGATTTACGTTTTCGGCATTTTGATTTAATTTGTCCAGGTAGTTTATAGTGACGGGAATAGTGCGCTATGTCGTTCTCATTTTTTCTTAAGCGATCACATTTCCATTTCTCTTCCGCTTTGCACTTGTTTTGTTCTGCTCTCGATGTAATGGATATCATCGCATAACCTCTGCTTTATTCCATCTGTCTGTTGCAATCCTCCTCTTTCTTTCCCCTTTATGAAACTGTCAGGCCTCGGGCCTCAACTGGTGGCAGTTATCAGCTAGTTCCTTTCTTTTGTTTCTAGTTTTTGATTGAAATGCAGGGCCTTTGCACTCATAAGGCTATGCTAATCCGCCTTTCTGCCTAAAGATCATCCAGTGGCCGTCTTGACTGCAGACTACTGCTCTTGCGCAGGTCGTCTCTGGCGAGCCAACGTGGCCCGGGACGACCAGTGTGGAGACACGTTGGTACATCATTATGCTCAGACAATTAGAGAACCTTTGTCAAACCGCTGAGACGCTTAATCGTATTCAAATCCTCGCCGCCAGAGTGATGCCAGAAGAGGGAGCTGATTCGCCGGAAACTTGTTACGTCCGTGTTTTCGGACGGCCTAGGTGCAATTAAGGAGCCACAGCTGGAATAGGATACTGTGCGTCGTTGGCATTCACTGCATTCATTTCATAGCATTTGTCCCAAGACGGCTGTGGGTGCTTGTATCTAGACTGACCGCAAGAAGCAAGGAGTTCGTGCTCGGTACACGTAGTTTTAATGAGCGTTCCTTTTGCTGTTATGTTTTTTCCGTCATGTGTATGCAACCGTAAACTGCGCCGTGATGTTTAGCATGAGGCAAGCATGGTTTTCTTTACGGCTTGGCGACCTCCTATTAAAACTAGACCGTACAGCCTAAGAGAGGCCTAAAAATGCGCGTTCTCTGCCTCATTATTTTGCGAAACATGTACAAGAGGGAAGGGGACATTTCTTGACACCAAAAATGGAGCTCCTCTCTAATCAGTGTGTGAGGGGACCGAAATTAAGGCAGGTGATTAAAAATATATTTTTGCACAACAATCTTGCAAAAGCAAATTTATGATAAAAGAAATCTGAACCCTCGTTAACTGTACCACAGACCTGCATATATGATATGTTTACGGCGTTACCTTCGAGGCAACAGGCTGATGCGTTTTCATAAACAAGAAAGGGCATCGAAAGCAGCATTTGAAATAACAATACACATTGACTTTCTTTTTCCCATTGCTCTTATCCGGGCCTGTGTAGGCGTTCACAACAACATCAATGACCTGAGAATATTGGCTAAATGATTGGGCAACAAGTGAAAGAACAGATGAGCATAATTTTGCGATGCATTACGAGGATTGAAATAATGGTGTCAATACAACCGTGCTGTCCTAACGCTAAGATTGTTTGCACGTGCACCTTACGTCGCTGAGCAAAACGTTGCGTTCTAGACTAAGAAAAACCGTTCATGAGGTGATCGGAATTACGAAACAAAACCACGAAAAAAATACACCGGATAAATAGTGTTTGAAAACGAATCAGGATATAGGGCTAGTGAGGAGACGAATTGTTCAGACAGGTAGTGTTCTTCAGCAGAAGAAAGCGTTAAGTGAGGGGGATTATATTATTGCTTGGCGAATTTATATTGTTAGCACGCATGCATATAAATAAGGCTCTCGATATCTCGATAGACCATTTTGCTCTCAAAATTTCAACTCACAACATTCTTTATGCACTATTACTTGAATCTTAAGCCAAAGGCTGCCGCACTTCTTTAAAGGCTCCCGCATTTCTTTAGACGTGGATGGAGCTTGCGCGATGTGATGAAATTTAGGTAGTCCGCTGCCTTGCTGTTATTGGCAGCTCAGAGACTATTAATATTACCGAGAGGGAAAGCTGACGCTGCCATCTGGGCGAGTTTGTTAAGCGGGCAAATCATCCACCCTTACAATGCCGGGAAGAGAAGGCTACTTACTTGGCTTGTTCATAAAACGTAATTTCGTCTACAAATATAAAAATACTTGGGAAATAAATATTGAAAGAAAACGTTGTCTCACAAACACAATGTGCTTAAGTAATATCTGCCTACTGTAAATTGCATTAAGTCAGCGCAAAAGCAAAGAGTAGTACACAAGCACAGAATTTGCCCATAGTGATATAGGGCTTTCTTCTCATGTCGCCAGATAGCACGACCAACTGCCAGATTTTTTTTTTGTTTTGCGTTTGACAGGTATATTTTTTAGAGCAAATATAATTTCACAAATTGCGTTGACGCGTAAAATACTACCCTTTTGATGCGTTCGTTTCGTCACTACAAAAAGTAAAAACAGTTCATTGGTGTCGTCTGCTATTCGGATTTGCGCCGTATGGACCTGCCAGCTTTTTAGCCTAGGCTGAAACGAACCACGAAGATAGCAGTTGGCAAGATTGTGGACTTCCGCTTCTAATCCACAGCACCTGATGCACCCGCTCTTGACTGCCGCGGCATGGTACTGCAGATGCGCAGTAACAAATATCGGTCTGACGAAGCCATTTTTTAATTTTTATTTGCTCCTCTATCGATATACAAAACACTCGAACGCGACTTTCAAGTCAAATAGTATGCGCTCCTCACAGCGAAAGCAGACTACGGCTGTGAGTTTTAAGCGTAGAATAACGGTTATTTACTTACCTGCGAATCCTTTAAAGTGACCCTACCCGTTGCAGTGCAGTCATTGCAGCCTTCGAATATGCTTTGGATATCGAATTAATTGCGCGCATTGTTGGATTATCGGACGACGCTAAAGAACCATTAAACATCGATGGAAACTTAACTGAGAACAAAAATAAATGCAAAGCATAGAATAGTGAGCAAGCCACATAGAAGCCTAGTCTGTCCGGTAGCGTCCGTTCCGGATAAAATGCAGGGCTGCCAGCTTTTCTCTTTAGTTGTAGTAAGGAACTCTATGGCTGACAGGAGGCGACGCAGCCACCTCACGCGCAAAACAGCTGAGTTTACATGTTCGCCTGGTGAGCGTACGCCCCTAGGGCGATGTTATACTCGACTGTAAGGAGCTGTAACAGCGAACCCAAAGGAAAGCGGAAATACTGTCCGAACTGGCCGACTGCGGTTGTTGAGGACGCCTGCACGAGGGCGAGAAGGCAAAAGAGAAGGGCACACTGACGCGAATATCTCACACGAACCAACAGACCAGAGATCGACGCCAATCTGTACAAATAAAAAACTAGTACTCAGAGGCAGAAATTCATGAATGTCGGTAATGTAAATCGGCGGCCATAACTGCTAGCCAGTAGTGCATTCGTCCGCGCGTAGCGAGAACTGATCCTCGCTGCGCTGCTTTACCTTTTTTCAGAGCGCGCCCAATCTTTCGGGCACCACATCAACGAATAAGTTCCTGAATCATTTGTTGACATTTTGAACGCGCGTAGGGGCAGCGCTCGAGTCACTGCATTCCATGGTGGACCGTCGAAAGCGAGTAGGCACGCGGTCAATTCACTGCTTCCTTTCTGCAGCGCGCCGTCTGCTGCTAAGTACGGCAAGGTGGCGCACTATCCAAAACATCACGCCGTGCGAGCTATACACGTGTATCGCAAAAGTGGCAATCCAAGACTGGATTTATGCGCAACCAGGCCATTTCGGGTCACTTGTTGGCTAATAGAAAAGCAACAGCCACGAACCTCAACTTGCATTCTTTACACTTTTCTCTTGATCATAGATAGCTTTCTTCGCACTTCGAATTTCTAAATAAGTCTTCTCTGCTTAAGTTGCTTAAATTTATATATTATTCATCATAATCCGCCTAATTATGTAAGCAATAATACAAATTGCTTTGTTCTTGTGATGTGTGCAGTCGCCCCATGCGAGGTCTCGCAGTAGTAGCGCGCCTCGTCACGACGCAGGGCTTGGTTAATCTCGCATAAGACTGTGCGCCCTCATACGTTCCGTGAGGCTGTGTGGGAACCGCTTTCTGTTAGCCAATGGCGGCAGATAACGTTTGCTTCGCAAATGATGTGTGCTGAGAGAGTTAGCCCCTATGTCAAATGGCCGTCGTTTTCTTCGATCCGTGTGCCCCATATCTGGACCCTGAAGCATATTTTCCTCCGAGATCATTCGTAGAAGAAATGTGCAGCACTATTGCCCGCAAGGTACCCGCAAAGGGTGGAAAGATCGCGCACACATAAGAGTCAGGGTAACTACACGCACCGCTTCTCGTCATACGCGCTACTTTTCGAAATATATTGTCTGGAAGACCTTTTTCAGAACAAAAGATCTTGTTTCCTGACGCAAACTCCACTATTACTTTCAAAAACTAATAGGACATGTCAGTGAAAAAGCGTGAAATCCGGATAACAGTCCTCAGAGGCAGAAATTCATGAATGTCGGTAATGTAAATCGGCGGCCATAACTGTTGCCTTTAATCGTTCTGCAGGTGCACAGCGTTAGTTGGCATTCTAAACGCAGTTCATCAGTCAAAATGGCATCTTATCCTTCGTGCGCTTGCTGCGAATATAGAACATAGGTTACTGATTGAGGATTTACAGAGCGTTGAAAACAAATTTTCTCTAGCTAAATTGTTGTATATTTTGTCAAGTGTCCTTTACGAGCTATAGTGCGAGTGGATCTAGCAGGGTATTCTAATATTTAGGCTAATTGAAAAATATGTATAAAATTATGAAGTTAAGAAAATATTACGAAGGTATCTATGGGCACTAGAAATGAGCCTAAAGTCACGGATGAGCTGGCCTGAAATGACGGAGCACAGAAAAAACACCCCCTGAGGCACATTGTACTACCACACAAATAACCGATAACGAGATGAACTCGAGTCCACACAAGCGGGCCTGGCTGAGCATAATCAGTGTTAGGCGACCCATTGGGCGTGTCTTTGCTTCGCCTTTTTATATAATTCATGCGAAGCTGTTCCGTAATGCTAGCGACCCTTGCAGAACCTGAGTGCTTTGTTTGTATCATTCAGTTTCCCGCACCGGTGCTCGGAATGGTCGGACCAGGGCCGTTAATCATGCACTGAGACGCGGGTAGTGCTCTGTTGCTAGCGTATGCGAAGCTGTTCGTTTGTGCTCTCGTAGCTGCGCAATCCAGAGGCTTAGGCTTTCGCTGCCGTTCCGTCATTCGAGGTTAGCGTGTTCTTGGCAATTCAGAACCGGTCGTGATATTACGCACCACACCTCGGCAATCAGACTCTTCGCACGCTGTATTATTAGAACTACACTCATACACACCGCTCGTTTTCTCGCGTATATGCACACAAGAAGTTATATGTTCTTTCGAACGGCGTAGAAAGTTGTAAACGTCAAAGCGTGCTTCTTGGTATTGTGGCCGCCCCTGCAAAACGTCGCGAACCCACGTACTTACAGGCTTCATCTCTCAAATAGATTGTCCAAGTTTCACTTACCGACACATGCCAGCTTTCCTTTTGGTAAATTTTGTACGTGACCTCTTTCCTAAGCATTTCATCCGAAAACCGCCGAGCACCAGGCAGGGGGAAAACTTGTACCCATTAGAAAGAGATGGGTACCCGTAGGCAGCAGGGATCGAACTTGGAACCTCCCGAATGCGCGGTAGATGCTATTTCACAGGACCAAAAGGAGCTACAAGGTCCATCATTCTACTATAGAACTCTTGGAGACTTAACTAAGGAAATGTAGAAAATGAGTGAAGTTCAAGATATTGACTAATATTTTCACAAGTCGAAAATGCTGAAAAAAGAGGGAAGACTCAAGAGCACATGTGCGTTTTGAAAGAGGAAGAGGAGAAAAACACTTTTTTTTTTGAAAGATGCATTATCTGTGGATGGAGTCTCTTGAGTCTGGGAACCCTTGGACTTCGCCGTCATCAGTGCCTTACCGACCAACAGTTTTTGTTTTTCGGCTTCTGAGTTGACTAGTCTAGGTTCCACTTGACCCAGCGTTGAATTTCCGATTTTGGGGATGTTTTTATTCGCTCGGCATGTCCTGACGATATCACAAATATTGGGATATTCATAGCAAATTTTGCACCCATTCTCCGCAGTCTGCTTGGATGTGGAAAGGCGACGTCTCATTCCATTTTCAGTAGAACCTTCTATGTAATCTGTATTGTTGAGATATTTTTTTGACAAAGGCGCACTCCTCTACAGTTAGCTTTTAAGGAGTCCGGCACGCAAGATCGCAGGCGGCAACCTATATGTATATGCCCCACTCTTCCTGCAGAAAGAGCTATTTGAAGGGACCCTTATTAGACGTGCAGTTCCATCACTTCATTTCCCTCCTAATAACGTATCACATTTTTGCTAGTCAACACGACTTTGACATGTCTTTTGTGAGTCTGTAGTGACTACACGGGCGCTTATTTATAGGACTGCCGGCGCGATTGCTATTTCTCCCGCCTTCTCTGAGACATCCGTCTTTATAGTAACGCTCGTACTGATTCCGTTTTTATTTGCCCTTACTGCCATCATGGCACCTCTACTCGGTAAACAGCAGTGTCGATGTATGCAATAGCACCCTCTTCGCCCGTTTCGCAATTCACAAATAGAGTTGCTCGTTACGCGTGCCCTATAACTGATTGCCTGTAATCAGTTATTGTTTTTGTAATTTTATGTTTAATCTATATTTTTTTCATACGGTAACATTCCGGGTAATTAATTTAGTCGTTTATGAGAACGATTGCTCGCCGTCAGTTAGTTTTCGCAAAAACAAGGACTAAGTAACGGATACAACACTGAGCACTTCAACTTGGCTACCAACACATGGTTGGTGTTAGTAAGAGAGTATCCTTCGTAACAGAGGGATAGCGAACCATCCACGGAAGAGAACCACGTGCAATCGCGTTCGGGCCTCGAGCGGGTCACCTCCGTCATCTGCGGCTGTTCCTGTCCTGAGAAGTGTCACCCTTACACTCTGTGTGCAACTTATATCCCACTAAACCCCACCAAGCTCTCCTACACCCAGCTCGGCAGCTTCTGCGTAGAACATGTAGGCGCGGATATATATCTAAAGAAATGACGGAACAAGGATCATATTTTAAAGCAGCACTATACAGCTAGAGTGTTACTGCCTACCAATGGTGTGCAAAATATTACCATGTTATGATACTGCTTTTGACTCCCGCGCATACACTGAGACAGGGTTCAATGTAACCGGTGATCTCCTGGTGTGTTTAGGGAAACTTGGAAATATTAGCGACCAAAAAACAGCTCCTTTTGAAAATTAACCTGTAATAAAAATCAGAAAATCTGCACGTAATTCATTCTAGTGAGGGTAAATTTGTGATATGTCATTAAAAAAACGCAAGTAACGCAGTGTTATTCAATGACTATTCTATAATTGTTCAGTTACTATTAAGTGTCTATAAATTACTACTGAATTCAGTTACATATCGATAACTCTTGTTCTGTAGGATATAAAAGATTTTCCCAAAATAGTTCTCTTTTTCCGTCGTTCTCGCTTCGTGTTATTATAGCTTCATGTCCTTTGGTATCTGAGTGATTCTAATTGTTTTTCTTCTTCCCTTCTGTATATTTGCCTTGCATTCTGCTTGTCTGCGACTTATCACCCCGCTTATGTATAACAACATCCTTCCTTTGAATTGTAGAGAAAGCCTTCTCATCGGCGCAGTCATGTGCGTTGTCTCCAGCTCATTGAGCTCTAGAGGCGCCAGAGGGCTGCTCGAAGTGCATGGCAGTAGGTCCAACACCTGTTTGTGGGCATTCCTGATCATCGCATCTATACTCTTGCCACATTTGCCTTTAAGGTCCTGTACGGTGTCATGTGTATGTGTACGTACGTACATTATTCAGCTATTTATAAGGCTTTGGGGAACCTTATACTGTTCTCTCCTTTCATTCCGGGCATATTCGTGATTTGTGACAGTGTGCATTCATCTTAATATTTCGATATTATACCTATAAGTTTATGAACCACGTTATAGTGCTGGATTTCGCCGAGAGTACGTTTACGCGTAAGCTGTTGTTTTTATTGTCCCGGGAGCGTACCACTCTACATTTTGCGCTGGTGAACAGGTGTGATTGAGGTAAGTGCGATATAAAGGTGAATAATGCACCATGTCACCATGTATGATTATCGAGGCTGTATACTTTGTCAGGTCCATATGAAGGTGTATGAATGAAAATGAACAAATCAAGCCCCGAGCAAAATTATCCCGACGGAGGCTGGTCCAAGTGATGGAAAGATTGATTCTAGCCAGAAGCTTTGATATTCGCGTAAATATCCGCTTTGTGTACTTCCATCTGAGTCGGCTGATACTCTCCAACCGGCAAAAGAGCCCTGAACGGCGAGACAAGAGTAATGCTATTCGATTTCCTTCGACCGGCTTGTTTGCGCCATGGTGGTCTCCTGCGGCTGTTATGCGCGTTTATTGCCCTTACGCCGGTCAGATCCCCAGGGTAGTATATAGTATAAGGTTCGTCAGGAGCAATGGCAGAAAATTTTCTTTCATCTATCCCAACTCGTTCCTGATCTCTCTGTGCATTTCTGAAAATGTCGTGGAGGTCTGCCTTGCTATGTGCCGTGCGCTGCACAAAAACAGTGTGACCTCCTTCGGTAGATCATTTTTGCACTTAGGACTGCTCACTCCTACCGCAACGGTTTCCTTTAATCGAGTAGTCCTTTGCACGAGAAGCCGCACGAGCGAATTCTGTTTTCGGGGGAGCAGTGCTTCTCGAAGGCCGGACGTGACCGGGAATTTTGACGCCACGCCAATTCTCGAGCACGAAATCGGCGATTTCAAAGAGAAGCCACATAAAATCACAGAAGAGTTATATTCTTAAATAGGTAAATGGAGGAGGGGAGCACAGGGTGGATACAAAAGAAGTTTGGAGTGAAAAGAAAAGAAACAGAAAAGGGGGGGGGGGGGGGGGCGGTTGCTAAGCGTTGTATGTCTGGCAGTGTTGAAGATAGTCATTCCCAATGTCCCGCACATTGGACTTATTTGGCGCTCATTGTCCTACCTCCATGATCGAAATCGCAAACGTCATTTTAAGGGCGGGCTCCACTGTTCACAGTAAATTAATTCGATTGTCATTTCTGCCGACCTATCTTATTGGGTGCGGGATCGCATTTTCGCAGCAGCGGTTTTTATTTCTCGCCTGGTCATGCGGCGTACGTGCACTTATCCTCGCTTTCATGCTTCGCCATAGCTGATTGGAATGTTGGGTTATTTGTTATTCTTTTTCAAGCAATCGTTGGCGATGTTAGATTCGTTCCTTTGCTCGCACTGACATTGTGAGATGTCGGGGTGAATAGCTCTTGTTATCGGGCACTTTTTGCTCACACTTCACCGATAAGATTTAAATAGGTGGCCAGGAGTGAGTCTGGAATAATGCAGTGTGCTTTTTAAATCTCTCTCCTTTCAGGCGCTTCCTTTGAGCGCTTTATCATGTACCATCCAATTGGCGTTATGTATTGTTGCTGGCCAGGAGGATTTGTGCCCCTTTTCAGGTTCAGTTCAGTTCAGTTCAGGCGTTCAGTCGTGTCCGACTCTTCGTGACCCTATGGACCATGTCACGCCACGCTTTCCGGTCTCTCACTATCTTCTTAACATCACATAGCTTCATCTGCAATGCCTCGAGAATGCCATCTAACCATCGCGTTCGCTGCCTACCCCTTCTCCGGCGACCCTCAACCTTTCCCAACATCAAATCTTTCTCCAGCGACTCCTCTCTTCTCATCAGATGACCAAAGTAGCTGAGCTTTGACTTTGGAATTTGACCCTCCAATGAGCAGTCAGGGTTTATGGTCGACAATATCGACTGATTTGATCTTCTGGCAGTCCAAGGAACTCTTAAGAGTCTTCGCCAGCACCACAATTCAAACGCGTCAATTCTTCGGCGGTCAGCCTTTTTCACAATCCAACTCTCGCATCCATACATCACAACTGGAAAGACCATAGCACGGGTTATACGGATCTTGGTTGGCAGACTAATGTCTCTGCTCTTTACTAGGCGGTCAAGGCTAACCATTGCTCTGTTTCCCAGAAGCAGGCGTCTCCTAATTTCATGGCTGCAGTCTCCTTCCGAGGTAATCTTGGCGCCCAAGAACAGAAAACCTGTCACAGCTTCCACTTCTTGTCCATTGATGCTCCAGGACTTGATAGGGCAAGACCCCATGATCTTCGTCTTTTTAATGTTCAGTTTAAGCCCAAACTTCTCACTCTCTTCTTGTACGCGCATCAGAAGTCTCTTGAGATCCACTTCACTTTCTGCTATTAAAGTGGTATCATCCGCATATCTAAGGTTGTTGGTGCGTTTTCCAGCGATCTTCACTCCAGCTGAAGACTCGTCCAGACCGGCCTTCCTCATGATGCACTCTGCATATAGGTTAAATAGGCAGGGCGACAGTATGCAGCCTTGCCTCACCCCTTTCTCAATCGGAAACCAATCAGTAAGACCATGCCCAGTTCTGACTGTGGCCTCTTGCCCTTCATAAAGGTTCCTGAGGAGACAGATGAGGTGAATTGGAACTCCCATCTCTTGGAGAGCTTGCCACAATCTGCTGTGATTTACGCAGTCAAACGCTTTCGCATAATCAATAAAGCAGAAGTAAATGGGTTTCTGGAACTCTCTTGCTTTTTCCATGATCCAGCGAAGGTTGGCAATTTGGTCTCTAGTTCCTCTGCCCTTGCGAAACCCAGCTTGCACGTACGGAAGCTCCCGATCCACATACTGCTGCAGCCTACCTTGCAGGATTTTTAACATCACCTTGCTAGCATGCGAAATAAGCGCGATCGTGCGGTAGTTGGAACAATCTTTGGCACTGCCTTTCTTTGGAATGGGGATGTAAACTGACCTCCTCCAATCCTGTGGCCACTGCAGGGTTGTCCAAATCTTTTGACATAATGTATGCAGTGTGTTAACAGCGTCGTGGTTGAGGTTTTGAAGCAACTCAGCTGGAATACCATCAATTCCGCTAGCTTTGTTCTTAGCAAGGCTGGCTAAGGCCCATTCAACTTCACTCTTCAGGATGCCCGGCTCGAGATCAGTGATCACAACCGTCCTATGTTGGGTTTGCACATCCGTGTCCTTCTTGTACAGTTCTTCTGTGTATTCCTGCCACCTCTTCTTTATCTCTGAGGCTTCAGTGAGGTCCTTGCCTCGTTTGTCCTTTATCACGCCCAGCTTAGCACAGAAGCTTCCTTTGATATCTTTGATTGTCTTATACAGAGCTCTTGTGTTCCTTAATTGGCTGTTGTCCTCAACTGCTTGACACTGTATGTTCAAGAAGGCATTCTTATCTCTCCTTGCTATTTTCTGAAAATCCGCATTGAGAACCTTGTATCTTTCTCTTTCCCCCATACCTTTTGCCATCCTCCTTTCCTCAGCTATTTGCAAAGCCTCTTCAGATAACCAGTTTGCTTTTTTGCATTTCTTTTGCTTTGGAACTACCTTAGTAGCAACTTCTTGTATTATATCACGAACATCAGTCCACATCTCTTCGGGCTCTTTGTCTTCTAGATCTAATTCTTGAAATCGATTGCTCACTTCCACAGCATATTCTAATGGAATCTGATCCAGATCATACCTGAAAGGCCTTCTAGTTTTCTGCGTTTTCCTCAATCGAAGCTTTATTTTGGCAACAAGAAGCTGATGATCGGTGCCACAATCGGCCCAAGGCCTTGTTTTTACTGCTTGTATAGCGCTTCTCCATCTCTGCCGGCAAATAATATAATCGATCTGATTCCTGTACAGACCGTCCGGTGAAATCCATGTGTACAGGCGCCTCTTGTGCTGTTGAAAATGAGTATTCGCTATGGTCAGGTTGTTTTCTTGACAGAACTCTACTAGCCTCTGCCCAGCTTCATTTGGCTCACCAAGACCGAACTTGCCCGTAATTCCGGATATTTCTTCACTCCCGACCTTAGCATTCCAGTCTCCTATGAGAAAAACGACGTCTGATGATGGGGTGCGGTCTAAAAGGCATTGTAGGTCCGCATAAAATCTCTCAATGTCAGCTTCTTCAGCAGCAGTGGTCGGTGCATAGACTTGGATAACTGTTATGTTGAAAGGGTGACCTTGGATCCGAAGTGAAATCATTCGGTCGTTTTTGGGGTTGTACTCTAGCACTGCTTTGCCCATTCTTCTGTTTACTATGAGAGCGACCCCATTCCTTCTCTTGGATTCGTGCCCACAATAAAAGACATAATGGTCGCCGGAGTTAAATTCTCCCATTCCGGTCCACTTGAGCTCGCTGATACCCAAGATATCAATGTTCAATCTGTCCATTTCTCGCTTGACGATATCCAGTTTACCTTGCGTCATAGATCTTACATTCCATGTTGCTATGTGATATATCTCCTTGCAACATCGGACTTTCCGGTCGCTTCCCGACACATCCACAACTGAGCGTCCTTTTGGCTTTAGCCCAGCCGCTTCATTCGTCCTGGAGCTACTAGGAATCGCCCTTTGTTCATCCCCAGTAACATGTGGGACGCCTTCCAACCTGGGGGGCTCATCTTCCGGCGCCATATCGATAATGGTATTGTGTCTGGCCATAGGGTTTTCTTGGCAGGAAATACTGGAGTGGGTTGCCATTACCTTCTCCAGTGAATCACATTTTGTCAGAACTCTCTGCCGTGACCTGTCTATCTTGGGTGGCCCTACACAGCAGAGCTCACGACTTCATCGAGTTTCGCAAGCCCCTCCGCCACGACAAGGCAGTGATCCATATTCATTGCAATAAAGAACTAAGCTCTAAGGATATATATATATATAGCCAGTCTTCTACGTCGACGTGGTCGGTGCCGTGCCTGGATCACGAGGCTGCGTCATGACGACGGTGGGAGCTGATGGTGCCGCTGAAGGTATCGCGTCGGATGGCATAGTGATAGTACCAATCTGGCGGCCACTACGGAGATCCAGGTTTGGCGACTTACGTACTTCCAGCAATCCTCCACCAAAGGTTAAGGAAAAGTACACAGCGGTAAACGCTAGTTCACTGTTAGACGCACACCACAGAACGAAGTCAGCTAAGCCTGAGCGTCGTCTCCTTCCCTACTTGACATCAGCACGTCGTCGTCGTCTCGATACTGTGCTCCGTAACAATATATATATATATATATATATATATATATATATAAGGAATTAATATTTTTTACTGCGCGCTGTGGGCATAGCGATGAAGTTGAAGCTCAATGAAAATGCCGTAAAAATTTCTGAAGCGCGGGAATGGAACTCTGTAACCCGACAACACAGGATTTCATTATATTAATGAAGCTAAACAATTGCATTTACGTTCTATGTTTATTAATTGGTCACTACTTTAATCAACAGCTTTATCTTCTTATTTCACTTTCGTTTTATTTTCCCGTCATAGCCTTGTACACATTCTTCACGCAACAACGTTAAGGTGTCCTTTATGTGATTTAAGTATATTGTTACGGACGAGGAAGAAGCGGGCAGTGACGCGGGCAGGAGCGCTCGCGCTAAGCCCGCCGCAATTGATTAAATCATCTCACATTCATCGACCATCTTCTCTCTCTCTGTTCTCTGTTCTCTGTTCTCTAGTTTTCATCGTCTTGCCGCCCCGTAACAATACATTGCCCTAGTCAGCTCACTCATTGATCAGCTGCACCGCTTGGAATACCCAGAAAATTCCATCTGCTTCCAGAGCCAAGATCTTCATTTATTCGCTTGCAAGCATGAGCTATCATTTGAATTAAAAGAAGAGAAAAAAGATCCAGCTATGACTGTCTGGATTTTGTTTTTCAAACAAGTTGCAGTGCATAGCCAAGCATACAAGAAATGGTTCGATATATGTGATCTAACATCGGATGTGGACTGTAGCAAGTTTCAGTTTAGCAGACTAAATGAACGCGCTGTCAAGAAGTTGTTCAAGAAGCTCAGTCACTCATTGTGCTTTTATGAAGAGCAGCGCATCTAAAAACCGCGTAATAATTTTGACATTCCCTGCGTTTAAATGCCGCGAAAATGCGAAACATCTGAATGAAAAAGGCCGAATGCCTTTTTTCTGGGAGCTGAGGACACCCTTTCTTGCTGTTGTTTGTTTCAGTAGGCGAACATTATATCTAAAGCAGTATAATGATGTGCTGCGTTTTGGCAACAGGTGCAGGACGCGCCAGCAGTTTGCGCAGGAATTTACAAAACCTAGGAAGTTTAAAACTCTATAGGAGGCTGCAGAAGCATCAACCTAATAAAAATGAAAAAAATTGGGTGTTTCAGAGGAGTCTAAGTTCCCAAATATGCTGCTGTAAAAAAAGTATTTTGTTTTAGGAAATTTTGACCCACCCAACGAGTGTAAACTAATTCGGATGTTTGTATTTGAAACACTAAAAATTGGCAGTTGATTACCAGTTTGTGGCTTGTATTCACGGTTTTCATGACCTTACCTTAAAGTGATGGGCTTGCTTCATAGTAGCTACTGAATCTTTATAGTAACTTGTATTTTTTCAGACTGTCAACCGGGCCATGGCATGCGTGATAACCTCACTTTTATCCTGGTCATAGGGGCAGCATTTCTACGGCGGGGAAGTGCAAAGCCATCTGTGTGCTGCATGATGCCTGCGCATTTTCAGTAACCTTCGCATTCAGTAACACATGAATTCTATTGTAACTTAAACCTGAGTGAAAGATTAGCGTTATGTGACCGTTGTTCCAAAATAATATTCGCTGTTCTTGCTATTCGGTTTTGCACTGCAAGCAGGAGCCCGACTGGACGGGAAGTTTTGTCACTGCCCCTCCCCCCCCCCCCCTCCAGAGACAGGAAAATCATGTAGCCATGAAGCATGGGAACCCCCCCCCCCCCCCCCCCCCCCATCCCCCGCCTGCTTGCCCCCCTCCTACCCCTGTTCTATTCCATTTCAGAGTGAACAAACAAATCTAGTTCAGCCGCAAGAGCTGTTACTGGAACTCAAACTGAGCGCTCGTGGTATAAAACGTAATTGTACTTTCTGGCTGCGTTCTAAGCCAATGTAAGCTGTTTTAAGGCAATCTGGGTAAGCAAAAGTGAAGAATGCAGAAAACGATGGCGAAGAGAACAAGACGAAGAAAATTGAGGGGCGTTATGGAGGAGGCACGACATAAATGAAACAAGGAAAGAAAATAGAAAATAGGGAGAAAATGAAGAGACACGGTGGCTCTCGCTAAATGCTGTAACTATGGCGTAGTCTAGTTTCACGAGCAGTTTTCTTTTTACGGCGTTTTGATATTTCATCATTGCAATAATACTGAACTATCACCTTGGGGGACGCGACTGAAGAGAAAAGCCTGTTTGTAACTTTTTGCACACGACTGCCTTGAAGCACACCGCGGAACTTCAGTGTCCGAGCAAAGAGTGAGAATGAAATACACATCTAAATCACTCATGGCAAATTATACGCTCTGCTCAGCAAGCGCAATCTGAGTACCCCAATCAAAAAAAAAAAAAAAAAAAAAAAAGAAAAGGACGGAAGATTATGATATTTCTTATTTTTCTTTTATTTCAGCATCGCCCCGTACTGCTCTTGAAATGCCGCATGCTAAAAAAGTGTTCTTGCACGACGTTTTTCATGTTCACGCTCTGTCGAAGCTGCCTTTTAAGAAAACGCGTCCAGGAAAGTTTTAATGAAGCCCCCCGTGCGAATAATTAGCCTCTACGAAGGTTACCCGGGGCATTTCTAACGCGCGGAGGAGCGTACATTGTGCCCCTTTTAGTTCCGGGGTGTTGGTTTACCTCTTTCAGTTCATGACACCTTGAGCATTTATTTCGAAACTTTGCTCCTTGACTTCAGCTCGTTTGGGCGAAGAGTAGCAACAGGTTCTGCAGATATTAATCAGCAAAGCGCTCAAATCCAGGCCTTATATTGTTTCAGTCGCCATCTGCAGCTCCTAAACGAAGACTCCAGTAAAAGAAGAAACAGTTCTCCACGTCTGCTGAAGTTCTGAAACATTTCTTATTGTTTCATTTTTCGGGCTACCTTCATGCCGTGCCCGACGAAAGCATGGCGAGTTATCTCTCCGGTGTCAGCTTTCCTGGCTCATCTTTTAGAGTCTTTTAGACTTTTGGAGTTATCTTATTAGTGACAAGAAGAAAAAATCCTTTTTGGGACGGAAGTTTTTGTCAGTAATAATTTGAATGACAATAACAACCAACTGCATAGTCTACGGCAACTACGCAGTTCGCGCATACGGGTCTGCCTAGAAAAATGGGCCGAGAACGACTGTATATCGACGGAGATTCAACAACAAAAAATATATTCTCTCTGCTGACAATGAGTAACACCACTGAGCAGCTGTCCTCATTTTCTCAGTCGACATATTCTGAAGAAGCTTCTCTCATATGCACAAGTTCCACTTTATATGATATTCTTATATGATCACTCTAGGTATTTTTTATAATTGAAATAACACATGAAGGACGCCTAATCTCTGCATCTAAGGGCACGACGTGATGCGTTAATGTCTCTCATTTGCCTATTACCCTCACGGATTCTTCTTCGCATACAGGGACCTAGTTAATCGCCTAATTACCAATCTCTTAATTTGTTCTTGTATTTCAGACGCACTCTTTACGATGCAGACATATGGGAAGTGTCACCCGACATAGACATAAAGCCCTACTAAACCAAGCCGTAAGAACGTGCTTGTGTGGCCTAGGGGCAGCATATCTGATTAAGAATGTAAGGGTCCCCGAAGATTGAATCTGATTTCGCCCTCCATTCTGAAAGGACAGACTCGATTCGGAAGCTCTGCCAAATCAGCCAAGTCATGTGGTCACGTTACGTCAGTTAACCTTACGACCTATCGGTCAGATCAGTCAAAGCGACCTGAGCCGCTTTTGAACACTAAACCGCCTAACCTAACGCAAACCAATTAGTTTCTGGCCTTGCCAGGCTCATGCCCATTAATTTTCGCTCACAACACCGATACTGGATTTTAGGTGTAGAACGGATCCTTTAATGTCTTTTTGCTAATAAATATTTACGCAAGTTTATTCAATACGCCACGATTACCCTCAACCGACTTGAAATTTGGTCATTTGTGGGGTGACGCCACATGAAAAGATTTTTTTCTATAGCTTCTGTAATCTGACGTAGCACTTTTTGAAAATAGAAAGTCGAAGTACCTATGATAACGGAGCTTTTCAAAGAAAGAGATTCTTCTCAGACTCTTTATAGGGAAAAAGCCGGCTAAATATCTTGCGGACATATATTATTGATGATTCCGTTTTTAAGTAACCCGACTAAGTAGCGAAGGAAAACATTGTCCTTGCGCCAACTTGCTATGAGTGAAATATATATATATTTCTTCTTTTTTTTTTCAAGTTAAGGAGGAGGGGTAAAGATACATTGGAAAACTGTAAAAGCGACAGCATTGTGTGTTCTGCGTAGAAGAAAGCCGATGTCTACATGCCAGTAACATGACCTGAGTGTCATGTTCTGTTTTACCTTTTGAAGGACCCTCCGTACTGATAATCAAGTTACGCTTGGCTAGCACACTCCCCTTTTTTTTTTCTACTTGCGCTCGCTCATTGGATGCTGCTTTTCCATGTCATGTCCCCTTTAGGTTGGCACCGCGATGAATGCTTGACGACATGCGCGCCGGAGCGTCGAACACTTTTTCAGCCCCTGTTTCGGAGCTCCTCTTTCCTCGACTGTACTCCAAATGAAGCGAGAGGGCACTGACTCTCGTACTGCACGCCTACGCTACTGAAGGGAGACGATACCGCCCTTGCTAATATGCTAGGCGTAATAGGTTGGGCGGGCCTAATTGGTGCGGACACTAGCGTTTGAGGCCGTGTCATCTCTTCCGAGGAAAGCGAACTCTCCCGACTCTCTTGTGGGGGCGGCAACGCGTCCCGCCTCCGGCGACCCGGAACCATTAGGGCCCGCGGGAGACGCCGCCGGCTCTAATAGATGGTCGACGCGCCACTGTGCGGTAACAAAAAGCCCCTTGCATAGGAAAATTAGAAGTGAGGAACCCCTTCCCCCCCCCACCCCCTTTTTTTTTTTTAATGCGACGACCGCGATTCCGTGAAATCAGCAAGGCGGTGCCATTCTGCACAACTGACGACGCTTGTGACACGCTGCGCAGCTCCTATGTATAGCGCAGCATGAGTCATCCGGGAGCATAAACAACCGTAGAGTACGCCTGCAAATGAACTCTTTTGTCTTGCTGTTCATGGCCATGCAAAGAAAGGCATTATTTCGCGAGAAGTAGTTATTCGCGGTGAGTGAACATGACTTGTACGTGCGGTAACGGCCAGGATTTACGGTCAGTCATATACGGCCTCGAAAGGATTTATCGTGGCAACAAGATCCGTTGGCTTGGCATGAATATTGACATAAAATGTTCTTCTCCCTGTTACCCTCCCCATACTTTAGTGCTGGTCCTAGTAATAGGGTAGAAGAGACTGGCAGCCAGTATTTAAAAATGTAAGCATGAACCAGGGCTTTGTTGTGGACCGAGGTGGCATCTTTTTGTGTGCAATATATTACAAGCTTGCGAATCGTCCTCATATAGGTGAAGAGGGCTCTTGAAGACAGGTAAAACTTCAAAGAGGCCACATTGAGCACACATTCTATAAGGAAAGGGCGGAAGGGGCTGATAATGGTAAAAAGCAAATGTTTAGAAGAAATGTGTAACATTACATAACACTGAAGAGAAATAGGTTTTTTTGTGTGTTTATGTGCGTGCGCGAAGATTTTTAGAGTAGTCGGCTGGAGGAGAGCAGCGGGCTAGTTGAATATGCATATTTGAAATCGCGGACACCGCGCTGAAACCCAGCCGGTTGTGTAATGAATCAGAAACATCTGTGTGAACCGACTCATGCAAACCTCCTAGTGCTTCTCTTTTAAGAGTAGAAAAGGTTTTTCATCACCACCATCGCCCGAACTCAGAATTGATTACACCGCACATATAAAAGTGATTCCTTTCGGAATCTGAAGGTGGTGTTCTTTCCGGTGTTGCTTAATTTTAAGTTTGCGCCGCTGAAGGCCATCAAAATTTATGAAATAACTGGATACCGTGACTGGTCCGTTGTGGTAATACCCTGGCATTGCAGACTGGGCATTGCAGTTGTTCGCATGCCTATTCCATGTGAAACAGCTTCCGCGTGGTGACATCATACAGACGCGTTGCGTCGTTCCGAGTTCGCCGCTTCGCAAGTAGCAGTAACCTTTGCCACTATAGCCCTGACTCAATTATTCGAAGTTTAGCGCAAACCTTGCGCTCCATGTTGTTTTTCTTCTTTCTTAAAAAAAGCCATTCTACCGACCCAGAATATGACACCATTTGATGCCGTACTCGTTTTCTGACGCGAGGATTGTTTTATTGATCGCCGCGTCCTTCCCAGGCACCCAATTCAATTCTGTCAGGTTTGTTTTATCTTATGTTGGCGAATTAAATATTCATTTTGTTGTGTCTCGTACAAGGGTCAGTTTCGATTTCTCTCCGACTCGTGCTATCATCATCAGGACCTTTTTCTCTTTTTTTCTCGAAGCCACACATGCACACTCTCAGTTGGAAATATACGGTATACCCTGAGCTGCCATCTGCGCCTGTTCGCTACCTCCGTCCGGATACCGGACAGCACACATTCCTTCCTGTGCATTCGCACGGCTGATGAGGAACTGAGGAGCGGCTAAGCTTTCTATTAGAAGCCTACTTCGACCCAGATACGCTGCATGCGCATACAGGACTCTGCCGACCGGTCTGACAATAACTCTCATCAGATCGCTCAGTCCCTGTTAAAAAAATAAGCAGTCCTCACGCATTGCCTTCGCCTTTCTTTTACGCAGCGGGCAGCGGTCTGCGGCTGCTGCGGCTGGACGTTCCCTCGGTGGCTCGCCACGGGCAGCCTGCGTGGCTAAACTGCAGCTACGACCTGGAGCGGGACCAGCTGTACTCCATCAAGTGGTACAAGAACAACGTCGAGATATACCGGTACCTGCCCAGCGAGACGCCTCGCACCAAGGTCTACAACATGCCCGGCATACACATCGACGTAAGGCAATTCGCTCGCTGTGCTAAACCGACTGTGAATGGTAGAAATATGTCGCGTGGTTTTCACTAATGCTGTAAGCATGCGCTAGAAGACTAAATAAGGCACTGTACCATCTTGTCTATAGTTGACAGTGAATAATGATGCTTCAGTTGTGCCTCTCGCCTCAATTTTCATTTTAGTTATTTATATATTTATACAATACTACGGGTTCAAGCTGGGCGGGCACATAATTCAGTTATGTTACACTCAAACAAAAAGCAACACTTCAAAACATAACAAAACGACACAGTAAAGTATTATTTGGTTATAGGTCATAGGGCAATGCTTTAGTTCTCTAATTTTCATTCGGTATTGTGCGCGAAAAAAAGAAAATTTGCAAGTGTCTATTTTAGAGAACTATGATTAGAGAACTGCGGCGCTGTTGCCGAGCTTTTCTGGTTGGTGAAGGCTTTAAACATCATAACCGATCTAGGCCAAGTTTATGATGTATTAAGCGAGAAAAATATTCCAACTAAAATTTGCCTCTGCTGTGTTAAATGGTTGAATTTCATTGATTTCCATGAAGGTGGTCTGAGGAGTGAGTCCTTGCATATTAATAAATATAAATCTAACTACTCTTCTCCCTATTCGTTCCAGATTTTTATGTTGATCATGCATAGAGTATAAGTTATTGAAAATATTGGCATGGATTGCGCATTTATTGTGCACCAATGTTCTCGTTTGCTCCTTCTCCCCTTCCTATGACATGCGAAGGAGGCTCGCTCCAACATCAGCGACCTCTATCTGGACGACGTGGATCTGCACTCGGAGGGAAAGTACCGCTGCGAGGTGTCGGCCGAGTCGCCTTCTTTTCAGACGGAACGCGCTCAGAAGGAGATGGTCGTCTACGGTAAGCCTTCGCAAGAGTATTCCCACATTGGCTCGGACTGGGTATTTCAGAAGCAAAAATTAATTCTCTGCGAAGTTCGCCTTCCTACTTTCACGTCCGAGATGTCCTTCTAAGTAGCCAACTCTCAGTATAAGTGTAGTTAATAGTGATATGTTAAATAGCAAACTATTACGATAATAACGACGTAATTTACAGAAAAAACGTGCATGCCACGATGATAGAAATCTTCCGCTGTTCATTTTCTAGTGGCTTCAGCTCACGTTTTTGTTATTGGTTGTACACTTACCACATTTGATGAAAAAAAAAAAGATACAACCTGCCCTGGTTCCTAGATAGTTCTAATTTGACTTCTGATTGGGCGGAGGCATGAAATTTCTGGTCTAGCCCTAATGCCAAATCTTTTCGGATGAAGCAAAAAGAATCTCTCTGAAAGGAAAGTATAAAAGCCAGAACAAAATACATTTTCAGACCAAATGAAACAGCGCCGAATATTGTACGTTACGTTTCTTACGCACACACAAAAAAATCATGCCCGCTAATTAATGGGTGTGCACGTAAACACCAGCACATTCATCCGGCACGTGTGCCTCTCTTTTATGACGCATTTTTTTTTTTTTTTTTGCAGTAGCAGGTCGTCTGGGACAACAACTATACTTTGAACTGGACTGGTTAACGCTAATGATGTGTTTCTCTTCTTTTTTCTTTACTGCGATGGTGGTCTTTTATATCTAAACTGCTCTACATTTTATTAAAGCAGAGCACCACCCTTCCGGGTTTCTTTGTATCTGTCCCGCCTACGCCGTACATACGACATGCCTGCTGTACTTACCATCTAACTGGATTCAATTTTTTTGCAACAAGGTTACAAAAATTAAACACGAAATGATAGCCGAGTCTTTCTACTAAGCTACTAGGTTCAAACCGACAGGTTTGAATGCAAGTAGAAACGAACTTCTTTTTCTTGTATGCGAAAGCAGGTAAGCGAGTAGGTATGTGGCTAATGGAGCTTTAGGCGTTAGCTACACTTCCAGTTTCGTTTTCAGTGCTATATAAAATTCGCTGCAAATGAACGTCACCAGGGACTAAGAGCATTGATGTTGAATTTCCTACAACTTGCGGCGCGTTGCAGTTGCCTTGAAATTTTACTTTTCCTATATATATATATATATATATATATATATATATATATATATATATATATATATATATATATATATATATATATATATATATATATATATATATATGAAGGAAAGAAGCCAACAGTCGGCGAGGCCAAGGAAAGCGTTGGGGATGGTACTTTTATGTCTTTTTTTTTTAAATGTTTACTTGGATAAGCACAGAAATTAGTAATGTAATCTGTTTAGGGGAAAGATAATTAGACCCAAAGCAGAAGAAAAAACAACGTGCCGATGGTGGGATCCGAACCCACGACCTCCGAATAACGCGTCCGGTGCTCTACCAACTGAGCTACATCGGCCGCTGTCCCCACTGCCACTTTCTTGGGTATTTATGTTATCTGTATACGAACCTTGAGAGAGTTCACCAGCGCCACCCTCAGCCATAGCGGCGGACGTGGGACGTCCTTTGTTACCGCCAGCGTCACGTAGAACGTGATCAAGTGCGAGGGCGAAAGCTGTGCTAGAACCCTCTTACGCTACCTATGGCTTCAAGACTGCCAGAACCGAGACCCCCGTAAGCTACAAGCAGATCAATCAAGGGGAAATGAGGGTGCTCGTTATAATACATGAAGGAAAGAAGCCAACAGTCGGCGAGGCCAAGGAAAGCGTTGGGGATGGTACTTTTATGTCTTTTTTTTTTTAAATGTTTACTTGGATAAGCACAGAAATTAGTAATGTAATCTGTAACAATCGGCACGTTGTTTTTTCTTCTACTTTGGGTCTAATTATCTTTCCCCTAAACAGATTACATTACTAATTTCTGTGCTTATCCAAGTAAACATTTAAAAAAAAAAAGTCATAAAAGTACCATCCCCAACGCTTTCCTTGGCCTCGCCGACTGTTGGCTTCTTTCCTTCATGTATTATAACGAGCACCCTCATTTCCCCTTGATTGATCTGCATATATATATATATATAGTGTGTGTGTGTGTGTGTGTGTGTGTGTGTGTGTGTGTGTGTGTGTGTGTGTGTGTGTGTGTGTGTGTGTGTGTGTGTGTGTGTGTGTGTGTGTGTGTGTGTGTGTGTGTGTGTGTGTGTGTGTGTGTGTGTGTGTGTGTGTGTCGACTACTGTTCCCAAGGACGCGGGATCGAATCCCGGCCTCGGCGCCCGCCTTTCGGTGCTGGCGAAAAGCAAGGCGCCCATGTGCTGTGCGATGTCACTCGACGTTAAAGAACCCCAGGTGGTCGAAATTTCCGGAGTCCTCCAATACGGCGTCTCTCATCAACCGAACCAAACCATATCCATGTGTGTGTGTGTGTGTGTGTGTGTGTGTGTGTGTGTGTGTGTGTGTGTGTGTGTGTGTGTGTGTGTGTGTGTGTGTGTGTGTGTGTGTGTGTGTGTGTGTGTCGACTACTGTTCCCAAGGACGCGGGATCGAATCCCGGCCTCGGCGCCCGCCTTTCGGTGCTGGCGAAAAGCAAGGCGCCCGTGTGCTGTGCGATGTCACTCGACGTTAAAGAACCCAGGTGGTCGAAATTTCCGGAGTCCTCTACTACGGCGTCTCTCATCAACCCAACCAAACCATATCCATGTGTGTGTGTGTGTGTGTGTGTGTGTGTGTGTGTGTGTGTGTGTGTGTGTGTGTGTGTGTGTGTGTGTGTGTGTGTGTGTGTGTGTGTGTGTGTGTGTGTGTGTGTGTGTGTGTGTGTGTGTGTGTGTGTGTAGGGATAACATTCTGGTGTACATGTAGTGCTACCACGTTGCACAGGCACAGTGACAGCTCTATTTTTGTTACCACAAGAAAAAATACACGCCAGTAGCGAATTTCGTGTGCGCTGTGTACATTAGGCTACTCGGCTATGTCGTGACGGATATGCGTCGGTGGAGGTAACTTGCAACTTTACCGTAAGGGATGAGGTTACCATGTCGTAAAAATGCGAATTTGCATATTTTTTTCTTTCTTTTTGGACAAATACGATGTTTAGCTAAGGGAAACCGACTCTGTATTCCTTTAGAAGTTGTGGAACGGAAAACGATCTAAATTGTAGATTCGCCTAATGTTTTTTTTTTTTTTTTTCGGTCGTTTCCATAGATGTGCCTTTCTTTGATCTGAATCCAGTATTTACATTTCGAGTTTTTAAGCGACCGTACGCTAAACTACGAGACGTCACACTCTGTTTCATGCTACTCATGTTCGGAGCATCACCTAAAATCTCTATAGCGTAGAAAGACCAATTTCATTTGCTATATGATTAGGTTTACTCTCAAACCCGGCTTCCTCACTGAATCGCTGTAGGCCGCATCAAACGCCACAGGCGAAATGTCTGATAATGATGGCTAGCTACTCCTTCCTGTGTGAGCGCATGCATTATCTTAGTGATGGTGCTTCATAGCTTTCAACGTTTACTGCGTTGTAACTTATCCTTATGATTAAAAAATGAAATTTCTTTTACCTGCAGTGGAGATATCGATAATTTAATTGGAAAGAGAGGACTGCCATTGTTCATTAGTGGAGTTATGTCTAATCGCATTATACGGGAGTGAAAACAACTTCACTTCATATAACTTCGCTCATTTTGTTTCACGGAAAAAAGGCGGGTTTTAAGGCGGTGAAACTTTCAAGAAATGTGCGTAGTATAGTTTTCTTGAATGTTTTCTTAAACAATTTATAAATTTGCCGTGGTAACTCTTCAGCTCATAAAAAAGAGGGCTGCATAATTTGATTACCACCACACGACTCCTGTTTCTGCCCCTCGAAGTCTGCTGCAGTGCACGTTCTTCTGCCCCGTTAAGTGAGGCGGTCTTGACTGCAACAACTTAAGTTCTGCGTTATCTGCATTTCAAACAGACCACGACTTTTAGTATTGGGTGGGGCTCTTTGTTTTATTCACTAAATATTCGTCAGGAAGAGCTGGGCCTAAGTATTCCAGGAAGTTTTCGCGAAGGCTATTTTGAGAGCTACTCATGACGTCTTCGTCCGAATGATCTAAGATATAACCATATTACCAAGATCGATGCCACGTAGAGGGAAACCCGGAACAGGGATTCGCTACAAAACATGTGCTTTGATACTTGCAAAGAATACATGACAAGTACCCTTCTTCCTTAGTTATTGGTTGATTTGAGTTCAAAATATTTAGGTAAACTGTTTTTTTTTTTTTTAAGCTGTTAGCCTACTTATTGCCAAAACGTTTTCTTGAGTAAACTGTGAGTGATTAGCGTTTGTATTTCGATTTTCTTCTTCACCTTGTCACACTGTTTTGCTCATACTAATTAGCGGTGGGGGGGGGAAACATTTATATCGAGAGTGAAATGATAATTTCATGCTGTTCTTTGTGTTATTTAAACAGCTCTCTGGAAAAATGCACCGCTCTTTCATATGCTTTCAAACACGCTGTTGTCAACAGGTGTTGCTGTCCATACGCATGACTATACAGCGAATGCCTAAAAGTGCATTGTCAGCTCCTGCGCAGGATCGGTTTTGGTCTCGAGTAGGATTTTGGCAGAGAAGGTCTTGTGCCGAGCGTAAGAGCTTCATTTAGTTCGAATCATCTTTTCAATTACTTAACTCTCGTAGGGGTGGAGTTTGCTGTGTCTTGAACTGTTTCGGGTTCGAAAATTCTATATGAGCTTGTAGGCGCAGAAGGAAAGTGTCTACCTTGACGTCGGTAAGTGACGCAAAATGAGTATTCTATCTTCATTGTCGCAACTACGTAAGGGCGACATGTGGTGGGAAGTGTACACAAAAAGTATAAGATATAATACAAAAGAAAACGGCTAGAGCATTCATGCAGCTTTAGGTTTTCGTCGCAGTGAGTTATCTTGTTATCAAGGGCCGAGGATTCTTTCTTCACTGCAAAAAGTCACAAAAAATTCGAACTCATCTGAACCCGTAATAATGGCTGTGAAATCCGTCCTCTGTCCTCTCTCTAAACGATACCTGTAGTAATAATCTAGGCTGGTAATATTTTTTTTGTTTTTGTTTTGAATGCAACATTTAAAATGCCGTGCTTTCGCGCTTTTTATAACAGACGCCACTGCTTTGGTGGGGCCGCGAACATAGTGTAGCATATATAGTATAGTATAGTATAGTATAGTATAGTATAGTATAGTATAGTATAGTATAGTATAGTATAGTATAGTATAGTATAGTATAGTATAGTATAGTATAGTATAGTATAGTATAGTATAGTATAGTATAGTATAGTATAGTATAGTATAGTATAGTATAGTATAGTATAGTATAGTATAGTATAGTATAGTATTGTATTGTATTGTATTGTATTGTATTGTATAGGTATTGCGGGTATTTATCATGGGACTTAAATATTTCCTCCCCTACGTATGGCTCGTTTGCAGTGAAACTGCGCACGCAGCTTACACATTGCTGTAACATTTGCCATGAAGTAAGTTTGGCTATAGCAGTTCTTGGTTTGGCCGCGCGCCGTGCAGAGACGTAATCGTTTGTTCCAAGATCAAACAACCAACAAATTGCCGCCAACATCAGATATGCATTGAAGTGCAAGAGTATTAGCTCATGGGTAAGCTAATAGGCTTGGATGGATGTTAAGAGCGTCCTCTTTGAAAGGAGGTGGTGATAGTAATCAAAATACTCTGGTTAGATTTCGGTTTAGCTGCCATGTGCTCCAGGCGTTTAGTAAAGCGCCATCTATGGAGTATCAGAAAAACCTGCATTTCGCCACTCCCTAATTTAACGGGAGTGGCGAAATGCAGGTTCTTCTGATACTCCATAGATACTCCATAGATACTCCCTAATATAACGGCTGTTCCATCCACAGACTCTACTGGCATTAACGCCCCTTTTAACACGTTTGAATTCGAATATGCTCTTTCACAAGTTAAAAAGAACAGCGCTCCCGGCAAAGATGACATCACTTGGAGCATGCTCCGGAACTCCAGCACACCTACTAAGGAAAAATTGCTTGACCTCATCAACCAGCACTGGGATACGGGCTGCTTACCACCACATTGGAAACACTCGGTAGTCGTCCCCATTCCCAAGCCTGGAAAACACCCCACGCAACTTGCCAACTTGCGACCGATCTCTCTAACATCAACCGTCTGTAAGCTAATGGAACGCATGGTCACCAATCGACTTACACATTACCTTGAGACCTCAAATTACTTTCACCCGTTCCAGACTGGCTTCCGCCCTCAGCTAGGAACACAGGACAGCCTTTATCTTCTAAACACCAACCTGAACAGAGCACGCCGATGGTGCAAAGGCCGTCCTGACATACTCGTAGCTGTCGATTTACACAAGGCGTTCGATACCATCAGCCATCAAGCCATTGTCGACGCGCTAATCCACACTGGAGTTGGAGCCCGCGTCATCAACTTTGTGAAATCCTTCCTGAGTAATAGAACCTATGAAATTCAAATCGATACCAATCACACGGCACAACATTTTACAAACCGCACGGGTGTGCCTCAGGGCTCAGTCATTTCCCCCACCTTATTTAACATCGTCATGGCGAAAATCGCATGGCAACTAGACAAAATCGATGGCCTATGGTTCACAATATATGCGGACGACATCACGCTCTGGACAACGTACCGTAATACGGCTCGAGAACAAACGGAGACGCTGCAACTAGCACTAGATACAATCGAGATTGAACTTCATTCTACAGGCATGCGTCCATCCCCAGAAAAAACTAAATTTCTGGTCATACATCCACCGCCTGGCGGCGTGGACGTCAACCTTCACTTCAGCGGTCAAAACATCGCACAACCCCCCGAAGGTTATCTCCGGATACTTGGCGTTCCCATTAATCAGCATGGTACTGCTAAGGATTGGATCCTTCAGCTAAAATCTCAATGGAGGCCAACGCTCCACTTAATCAAACGGCTCAGCAGCAAGAATGGGGGCGCAGGGACGGAGGTAGCGCGTCGCCTCACCGTCGCTATTCTGCTCGCTAAGCTCCGCTACGGTGCCCCTTACCTTGACTTGACCGCAGCCAATTACAAGACACTTGGCTTACTTTATAACTCTGCCTTGAGGGTTATAACTGGTCTACCCGTACACACGCGCATCACGGAGCTCCACAGATTCGCTCAGCTCCCACCAGTGGATGCACTTATTGCTACGCACCGAGCCAATCATGAAACTCGCCTGCGTCACACACCCAACGGTCATCGCCTCCTCACTCGAATCTTTGACGAAGCTAACCTACACTTGCCCATATTGGACCACCTTACAGCACCATGGACAGAAACATTGGTAACAGATCCAAAACCCATTCCAACCAACACCAAAGGACCAGGAAGAGATCACCGACAACGCCACATAATTGATACACAAGACCAGCACATCGGTCTCCGCATTTGTACCGACGCCGCCCTATATCATGACGATGACACCGGCATCACGTTTGCAACCACTGCTTACTACCAAGAGGGTTCACAGCTGCACGCCACTAGCCACAGTGGTCGAAGGTACTGGTCCGCAACTGAACTCGAATTAACAGCCATCGACGAGGCCCTTCAACACTGCACCAAAGGAACAGATCGTTTCATCCACATCTACACCGACAGTCAAGAGGCTATAAAAACCCTGAAAGCCCGTTCTTACAAGACCTCGGTACAACACAGCATCAAAGAGCGCTGCCGATACCTGCGAGAGACCTCACAAGTCTCGGTACGAATACATTGGACACCTGGACATCACGCACAAGGGACTGGGAACAGAATGGCCCACGAGGCCGCTGGCGCGCAGCTAGAGGAAGACCGCCGGCATAGCCTTGATGTGGGCCCGTCCAACTCGGACCACCCTTACTGTTCTCCCGTCTCCTTCATCATACCGGACTCTGTCATCACGCGGCTTAAACATGAGCGGAGGGGTTTGTTGCGGGATCTTGTCCCCGGCATTAATCCTCCAATCCCTTCCGGCCTCTCTCGTCCAGCCCAGGTTCTAACTCACAAGGCGCGAGCCGGTGCAGCGTACACACCGGACATCCTGAGTCAATGGCGCCGAACCAAGATCAGCTGCCCCAACTGCCCTGCTGACTCCGTTGACCTGCAGCACTTGGTGTGGACCTGTCCTGGCACGGCTGGCCTCCGCGCACGCTACACATCTGCTCACCACATTCAGAGCTACGAAGACTGGATAGCCCCCAATACCAACGCCAAGCGCAAGCTTAGTGCCCTGCTAGACTTCATGTCGGAGTCTGGCGCCCTCAACCTCACCTAACCCACCCCCTTCCCCTCTAGGCCTCAGGTCATCCTCATGAATAAAGGTTTATGAATGAATGAATGAATGAATGAATAATATAACGGATATAATGATATATAATATAATAATATGCTTTTTCATCTGCAATAGATCTCGTCGAGACTAATAGTTTGACACCACCCCCACGTGTATATGACCAGTGGTATCCAAGATACGCCCCCCCCCCCCCCCCCTCTTCCATTGCGAATTGTTGTGACCATTTTTACGCCCAAAGGTCAAAGGTGCGACTATTGCATCCTAGCGAGAGCAGATTTAGACTAGTAAGTTTACACGTACGAACCCAGCTAATCGTAAGACACCATTACGGTCTCTCTGCCACCTCCATAGGGCCACATCAACATCATCATCATGCTTATCATCATCATCATCATCAGCCGGACTATATGCACTGCAGGGCGAATGCATCTTCCATACTCTTCCACTTAACCCGGTCCTATGCTAGCTGCATCCACTTTTCCCTTGCGAACTTTCCCTCATCCGCGCACCTAAATTTCTGCTGCCCCTTGCTACGCTTTCCTTCCCTTCGAATCCAATTTGTTACCTGAAGCGACTATCGGTAGTCCTTCCTACTCACTGCATGCCCTGCCCATACCCATGTCTTCTGCTTTATTTTCACTAATATGCCATTACTTCGAGTTATATCTTTGACCCACTCTGCGCGCTTAATATCTCTTAAGGTTACACATACCATTTTTCGTTCCATAGCCCTCTGCGTTGTTATCAACTTAAGTAGAACGCTTTTCATTAGCCTCCACGTTTCATCCCCACAGGTGGGCACAGGTAAGCCTGTTGTATACTTTCCTCTTGAGGGATACCGGTAAGCTGCTAGTCACAATCTGCGAATACTTGCCAAATGCGCTCCATTTCAATCTTATTCTCCTCGTTATTTCCCTTTCATGGTCTGGATCTGTGGTTACTACCTGTCCTAAGTAGACTTATTCGCCTGCCACTTCCAGTGCTTCGCTACCTATTTTAAACTGCTGCTTCTTCCCGAGGCTGTTGAACATTACCTTAGTCTTATTGATCTTCAAGCCTACCTTTCTGTTGTTCCCAACTGTTAAAACAGAAGCTTGGGCATGTTGGTAATCCATTGTGTAGAACAGCGCGAAAAAAAAAAAAAACGACAGGGACGAAGGAAGACATTACAACGAGCGCTGTCTTGTTGTCTTCCTTCGTCCCTGTCGTTTTTTTTTTTTTTTTCGCGCTGTTCTACACAATGTGTTCCCAACTGCTTTCCCCCTTTTCATAGTTTCTAAAGTTTTCTTAACCTCGTCCTTTTCCAGTGTCGGAACGTCTGACAGCTTTTCACTACTGCCTAATTATTGTCCTGACTACTTCGGCTACTATATAGATAAGTATAGAACTCCTCGACTACTTTGACTATCCTGTTCACATTAGTGATGACGTTGCCCGCCTTGTCTCTTTGCGCATGCGTTTGATTTTTGCCCATGCCCAATTTTCTCTTCCCCGCTTTAAGGCTGCCCTCGTTCTTTAGAGCATGCTCAATTTTTTCCATATTATACTTCCGCATGTCCGCCGCTTTACACTTATTGATCAGCTTTGATATCTCTGTCAGCTCTATCCTGCCTGTTGGGTTGGAAGCTTCCAGAGTTTGGCGTTTCTAAATCAAATCTTTCGTCTCCTTAGATAGTTTATCGGTATCCTCTCTAACTATCCCACCGCCTACTACTACAGCGGACTCAATAATGATATCTCTGAAATTGTTGTTCATTGCTTCTACGCTAAGGTCATCATCCCCGGTTAAAGCTGAATATCTATTCTGTAGCGAGATCCTGAATTCCTCTGTCCTCCCCCACATTGATAATTCGTTGATGGACTTCATTCTTACTAATCTGTTCCGTTCTCTCTTCAGACTAATGCGAGGCATATTTACTATCCTGTGGTCAGTGCATCGCATCTTTCCGATTACCTTTACATCCTGCATAATAGTGGGGTAGAACTAAGTGAATTTCATTTTTAGTCTCCCCGTCAGGGCTTTTCCATGTCCACTTCCTGTTCTTCCGCTTGCTGAAGAAGGTATTCATCATTCGTTAGTTATTGCGCTCGGCCGTCATCTTGGGTGGCATCACGTGACCTGGGCTAGCTGCCGCGTTGGGTGGCTAAGGTGGCAACCCACGTGGTAAAGACTCCTTCGGACGTAGATAAATTCTAACTCAATCCCTTGGTGGTCACGTGAAAGACCCGGACAAACCGACGTGAAATCGCCAAACGTGAGAGGTAAAAGGTAACGCGCCAGAGGGTGGTCGGTGCTACATCTTTCGTCTCCAGTGAACTCTTAAGAAATGCAGAACTCTTCTTGGAGCCTTTTTGCCGTGTAGTTTTTTGGAAATAACGTATGACCCTACCGCCGCTCTCTGGCGGCAGCCTGGCGTTGGTGAGTTTTGATTGTTCGATGTCGGGGCAGCGGCCAAAGCAGTTAAGTACTATAGTCATACCTGCAGCCAGGAATAACTAACGTTATGTGCAGGCTTGGTGTACAGTTTCTCCGCAAACGAGGTTGTTGTTGAGGTGGAAGATTTTTTGAAGGCTTCATACTAAAGATGAACAATACTGTATAGTACAGCACTCTAATCACTGAGTCAAAGCGGTGGGGAAGTTTAATGAGAATAGACGTGATCTCAATGGCGTTGTTTGTCTCTGCCGGAGTGGTTCACCGGCAAACATATTGAGGCATTGCTGTGAGTGTTTAAGATGGCTAATAAACTATATATTAAAAGTAAAAAGTGCCCGTCTGCTGTGCGATGTCAGTGGACATTATATAACCCCATATGGTCTAAATTTTCGAAGCCTTCCACTACGGCGTCTCTCATAGCCTGAGTCGCTTTGGGACGTTAAACCCCCGAACCAAACCAAACCATTTTTTTATGTAAAAAAACACGAGCTTCGTTAGCATCCTCATGATGTGCCATTACAGAAATATTAGTCTTTTAATTTGTGGGTCAAGACGTGTTTCCATGCACCTACGTGAAATTTCCTGTCTTCCGGCGGTAAGCAAAGGGCTGGAGGGCTGGAGTAGCAGCTTGCAATAAAACAATTACGCATAAGAAAGGGAAGAACATTGACAGGGGTTATATTTGTTAAACTGACTACAGTACGAAAGCGCGGGCTTCTGTGTTACTTGTATTTGACACGATACTTACCTGATACACAATTTCCGTGGCTATGGGTCTGGTGCGCTAGAGATTCAGTTGTACATGTGGCGCTACCTGGGAGCCGCCGAGTGAAAGGGCGGAGGTTAAACCGCGGCGTCCGCGATCAGCTTCTGTGCAACGGCGCTTGATCTCGCAGGTCATGCGAAAGTTATAGACCTGGTAATTACGAACGAGAGCACCTGCCGCGGTAGCCTCGCTCAAAGCTTCCACCCCCTCATTAGAGCGTTCTCCATTGGCTCCTTTGTTGCGCGTACCTCGGGCTAACATGTCTAAGTGACTTTTTCTGTCCCTTTGTTAACATAGCTACATAATTATAAAGTTTGTTCATTAATCTCCTCTTCCTGGTTCGTCACTGTGATGTTAACACGTTAAGCAATTTGTGCAGTTGGCTTTGGCCGATTAGCAGCCTTGAACATATGTTTGCACATTAAGGTATTTTGCTAACTAAATAGCAGAGAAGCCTACAGACCTATTGCACTAAGAAATGCCGATTACAAATTTTACACGAAGGTGCTTGCAGCAAGACTGCAGACAGTAATACATAATTCACATAGCTAGGCGCGTGCTTGAGTGTTGTGACCCTGCACATGCCCTGGTCACAGTTCTTCACCTTGACCTGGAAAAAGCGTTCGATTGCGTAGCGCACGAACTGCTTTTTGTTTTTGTATGTTGGATTACATTAACGTTGGTTTTGTTATTAGAGAGGGGGTGGGTCTGGCTTGCCGCAACTGCACTGCCGGATTAATAGCAAACAGATATTTGGGGGTTCCATGGTTCCATTAGTGTGCAACATTTGGTCCGCCGGGGTTGTCTCCTCGGTCCATTTTGTTTTGTATTTATGTAGAAACCTTGCATAAGCATAATAAGGAGTGATATGATTCATGGCTTTCGTTTACAGGCGGCAGAGGTAAAGGTGCTGGATTATGCAGACGATATAGCGGTTTGCTGCGCAAATAAGGGGAGCATTTGAAGGACAGTACATGCGGTAAAGCGCTTCAATGAGATTACTGAAAGTTTGATTAACTGGGGAAAGTGCCGGGAGTTTTGGCACGAGGAATGACCATGAACCCCAGAAATGTTTACTAATGTAATATGGACTACGACCCTTGTAAAGTACCTAGGTGTCTCCCTGTAATTATATCTTGATGCGGAGTGCTATTGCGAAACGCAGGTTCAAGAAACAAGGGAAAAAGCTGGTAAATGAAAAACCACCCATCAGTATATGTTCGCCAGAGCAAGAGTGTTTAACCTTTTTTTATACATATTAGCAAACGCTGCTACGTGCTGCAAGTGTTGCACTGCTCGCGGAAAAACGTACAGAAACTCCATCGCGTTTTCGCAGTCCTTATTTGGGCCTCCACATGGGAGCGATCCAGTCGGACGAATTAGTTCAGGCACATCAGGGGAGGGGGGTTGCTTGTTTGTCCGGCAAGTGGTAAATAGGCTCATGTTTCTCCGTAATGGTTGTCCGTAAGATGGTTGTCCTTCTGATTTAGTTATTCCTCGTGGCAGTTCATTGTATATGGCGCTCCCGAATGGCCTGGTATCACTGCCCTGCCGGCACGCATGTACTTTCGTGGAAGTATTCACAAGTTTATTGAGGTGTTGAAATCTAAAATGTGTGCCGGACTGGTTACCAGGTTTGAACCCTTGGTTGCGCTTAGAGAAATTTGGTGTGTCGAAGCCATACTCGTAGGAGTTTCATTTTTGTTTTCTGCTATATATTCTAATGTCGGCTAAATCCTGGCAATAAAGAAAGAAAAAGCCGCAATATCTACGCGGTTAAGACGCTTGGCTAAAAAACCCGAGCTTCCAGGTTCGAACTCGATCGTCTCTTACCTGCTGCGATTGTTTTTACTTTTTTGTGAAAGAGCTATAAGGTCTTGGTCAGTCATAGTCTCTATCAGTTTCTCTGTTGGGTAGCGAACTTTAATGATGCGTCGGGGAGACTCGCGGGTTGAGGCCGCTATACCGGACTTAGTTCGAATTACCGGCGCAAGGCCATGTAGTTGTTTCTTCACGAAATAAATTGGCCAACCACAGCGACGGCAGAAATAAGACCGGACAAAATTATTCGTTGGTGTTGGAAGCGTATAAGTAATTACGCACCGACAATCACACATTTATGTCAGTTAAAACGAAAGCGAGAGTGACTGGTGAACTATTATTGCACATTGTTTTCTTTGAAGCTGTATTACAAAGCCGGAAATTGCAGGTTCTTGATTAACAGAGCTACTTGTTTGGACATTAGTGCGTTGTGCAAGAGTCTTCATCGCCAACGTGATGAATTTCAAATGTTCTCAAAGTAACCGCCGACAGCCTGCCGCTACGCTGTATACGCCAGCCGGTTTCAAAGTAACAAAAAAAAAAGAAGCATTTTTTTGTTCTCTCCTCCGCTGATTTTTATTATACCTCAGAGAAGAGGGGTTGTTTAGCTCGCAAGAAGTTGTCGTGATTGATGAGAAAGCGCGAGTTTATTGCGACATTTTAAAACAGCCGCGACTCTACTAAGACAACGCCGAGGAGCAGTTCTCGGCTTAATGCTGTCATATTGGAACAATTGGGTGCCCCCTCTCGGTTGTGAAAATTGCCGACAGACTATATTCTTTTTGAGAACACACTTTGCTTCGCAATAAAGCAGGACTTCGGTTTCGGCGCAGCCACAAAGGCTCTGCTATTAAGCAATAAAGACCTCACTGTAGCGTTAGTGCATTCGACTTTTTCAGGATAACCGCGTTAATCTGGTCATCTTGGCGCTTCTGTGCAAAAAGAAAAACTGTCTGCCCTCCTGAGTCCCGTTCTCAACTCAGCGCAAGCGGTCCACGGGCTACCGCTGTTGTTTCTGCTGCCATTTTTTACTGATGTCCTAGGGCTATGCGTAACCTACATATAGTGCAGGGGAGTGAAATCTGCGCAATGCTACAGGGATCGAGCACCGGCTGCGGTCTTTGCCGGAACTAGTTTCGGGGCCTTGAAAACGTGATGTGACTACCACATGACTTGTCACTTTACCGCTTCAGACAGTCTTCGCTGTAGCGCCACTCTGGAAAGACTCCCTGCAACAGATTTTGGGGTGAAATATGACCGCATTTATACACTACCAACAAATCCGTAGAAAGCTGCAGGTAAGCAACTGCAGAATGTGCCTGGTGAAATCTCACGGATTTCAGAAGCGTGAGCTGAAGCTTTAACAGTCGTATTTTAGTTCCCGCTTAGTAATACCCGTTGTTAGAGATTAACGGTAATACAGGCCACCTACATTGTTTGGTGCATTTTCTTTATGCTTGCTTGAAGATGCCCCCTTGCTTGCATTAATTTTTTTCTCCTAATTTAGTTCTGACCTTTAGAGCACCTCTCTTAGGCGCCTTTTCTTGCACTGCTCGTCGTCGGCGACGCGTCACTGAAGGTACAGTTGGAGTCAAGAAGTACTTTGCTTTGGGCTAGTTGGTTCATGGTTGAAGTGGATTATGAAGACGGCGCGAAAGCGACGAGGACAAGGAAGGAACACCAAAATAACCTGTCCTGTTATTTTGGTGTTCCTTCCTTGTCCTCGTCGCTTTCGCGCCGTCTTCATAATCCACTTCAAACAGTTGGAGTCGCTGGCCACCTGCCGGTCGTGACATGCAGCAATAGAGTTGAGCACCTCTTGCCCCACATCACGGTCGGCAGGTGTCGGAGTAGAGAAAGGAAAATCCCATTCCAAGATTTAGGGAAGAGGGAATGAGCTCGAGAGGCAAGTAATGACTTAGTGGAATGGTTAGCGTGGCGAGAAATGACTAAAAAACGTTTATATTTTTTTATATAGGAATAACATGTGGGGCGGAAAGGACGGATATATGCACAACCGAAAGGTGGTGGTCTCAGGAAGAAGCCGGAGACTGGCTATCCTGAAAGGCAGAGGTTACGACGAGGGCTGAAGAATGTACAACATGAGGATGGTACTAGAGCCTGAGGGTAATGCAGAAGCTGAAGGGTAACTTCTCTGAAAGCAGTAGGTTATGTCGAGAGCGGATAAATGGGGATGAGGTAGAACAGGAAGGCGAGAATGACAGGCGAAGGATGGGTGTCGGGTGGAGAGTGAGAAGGGCAGCAGCGCAAGAAGGAGAGAGCGGAAGCCTAAGGGCGAAAACGGAAGAGCAGTCTTTGAGGGGTTGAGCTCCATTTGGGCGGCCAGATGGGTAATATTGATACTAGCTAGAGACGAGCAACGGCATACCACCGCAAACTAATGGCTTAGTGGAACAGCTCAAAAGAACTCTAGCTGACTAATGGCTTAGTGGAACGGCTCAAAAGAACTCCAGCTGACATGTTGTCCATCTACATGGATGTATGAAGAGAGTTTGCTCTTGAAAATATTGTTTTTATTTTGAACTCACTATTTTTAAGAATATTTGAATCTGTTCACTAAAACAATCGGTATATGCATGTTTATTTGAAGATGTATGCGTGCATATAAGCGACTGAACATGAATTTGCAACGTAGTTTTCACCCCGGCTTATAGCAAATTGAAACTAAGTGCTGTACTGAAAATTCGCATTATTGAACATGAAATCATCGGCCGATTTTTCACATTGCAAGTTCGCGATTTGTGAGCGGATACTGAGGGCCAACGTTAAGGTACGAATTAAATCCAGGACGCTAGCAGAGGTTGAATTGTTTAGAGCGCGTATGAATGGGCAAATTTGTAAGTGCGCTGAAGGCTGCTGCAAAGCTGTTTTCACTTGCGTTTCATTGAGCGTCTCATTGCGCATTCTTCCGGGTTCTTGGATCGAAAGTGCCTTTAATTCCACTGGTAGTGGAGAGAGAAGATAGTATGCGAACGTCTGCAAGAAAATCATTGCATGGGCAGCACGATTGAGTTGCTCAATGGCTTCAAAGGAGCTCGACTTTATGCAGCGAGCAGGCTGCTCACTTTCTTGCTACTGTGTTTCCTGGCATTCTTTCTCAGCCTGCATCAAAGTACCGCGCAGTAGCGTGGCCGAACGCTCATTCTACGCTGCTTCCCTTTCCTCGTCCACAAATGGGAAACGCACCGAAAGGAGCCGATGGGGAAGAAGAACCGAAGGCTCCACGCCGCGAACGCAGCCGCAGAGAGCTTGCTCTCACGCTTGGCGTCCCGTCGCAGTCTTGCGCAAATGCCTCGGCGCGGTGTTGGGTGGGCGACCCAGTGAGGCTGCAGTGGGGACCGTCCACCGTGAAGCGCACGCGACGCATCGGGGACACGTCCTTGGCCTTTTGTTTGCCCCGCTTTCGCTCTTCCTTCCGCCGGCGCTAGTCGTAAAAGCAGTAGTGAGGGAGCCGGCGCTCTTCGCTCGGGTTATTTTTCTTATTGCGTGCGAGCCTTGCCGTATGTGGGGTGCCGTCAAACGCTTCATCGATGCCGGGAACTGGAGATATGTTGGCGGCAGAAGCGAACCCCTACTACCCCACATCGCATCAAGCGACACTGGCACATAGCTTTCCCCCAGCTGCCCATCCTTCTCCGCCTCTGCTCGTTGCCTCCAGACAAGTTCGTTCAGCCGCGATTTGTTTGCTTCCTCTCCACTCGTTCATCATTCTTAGCGTCCAAAGCGCTCCCGCTGCGCAGCAGAACTTTGCGTTCACGCTTTCTTTGGTGGTCATTGGGACCGAACGGGCTTCGGGAGGGGAAACTGTTCCAAAGAACCCTCCTCTCGCATACTTCCAAGCACTGAATTTTGCTGCCCGTGAAGTCTTCTGGGGGCCGTGGGACGTTGGCGATTGTCCCAAGTAGGGAATGCCATAAATTATTCGATATTGAGCCCAGCATTTCAAGCATTCCTTTGGGAGCTGGTGTGCCCTATAGTTTGCATTTCATGCTGCCTTGAGCGCCATCTATCCGTCCTCAGAGTACCTGCCGCGGTTGGCGTTCACTTGTATTGACAATCCGACTATCCAAATAGAGGTTCAGATTTGCTGGGTGGCTTTCAGACTCCTCGCCTCACGGATGTGTGCCTCGTTCAGTGTGTTCCCTGCAAAAGCTATCCCACGGCTGGCAAGGTCTAATAGCTATCCTTGCTAAAGTATAGGCACACTCTAAACATAGCCCTCGAGCCAGCAGTCGATGCAGATGAACACGAAGAAGAGGAAGGCAGGAATATTACAGTTTTCATGTTATACTCACGTCTTTACACGTGGAATGTACACTATAGAGTGGATACCATACATACCGCATTTCTCATTGGACGTAATGAACACTAACATATATGCTGACTCAGTAAACATTAATCTCATTTCTTAAACCATCGGCAAATGCCTTTCCGCCAGCCAAATGCACAGTATCTTAAAAACAACTCAGCCGGTAGCTGCTACTTCCGCCAACACTGTTGCAAGTGTTGAGAGCTGCAACTAATAGGAATGAAAGAGAGTAGGAAAATTAATTTCGATAAAACTAATAACAATAATTAACGTTCTGGTTGAGAGACCGTGACCTCTGCTGGGTCGCAGCTGAGTCTGGGCCGCATGCGCTGGGCGCAAGTAGGTACGATTAACTTCGCCCAGCTACCTGTCATGGAAAATGGTGCAAATTGCCGCCTCGATCGAGAAATAGAAATGCTTAGAATGTCGTTATTGAACATAATACAACTACGCTGACAAGCACTATTGAGACGGATACAACGGGCAGCGATATGCTTACCCAATCTCCGCGCACGCAGTAGCCGCGAAAATAAAATGCGCCTTTTATCACGGCCGGAAGAATATATGTGACGTTGTCAGGGGGCTGGATCATCGCAAGTGCTTTCAGCCCTACGTTAAAGGACAACGCGAGCCATTCAAGCATATTGAAGAGAAAATAACTCTTGGAATGCTTTCGTAATCAAAGCCTTCCACGTCTTCTTATGAATTAAGTGACACATCGTGAGGCGTGGATAATTCAAATATGATAAAAAACAACTTTTTTTACCTTTTCATAAAGAATACTCTATTTTTCAGCAGTGAAGTACTGCTAGTCCGAAGAAATCACCTTGCACCAAAACCAAAATATGACTTGTTTTATCTCCGGACCAGTAATGATTTAAATAATCTCTCTGCATCACTATCAAGTATAACTGAAAAAGAAAACTTTAAATCCGCGTTACAAAGTTTTTTTTTATCTAGTGTTCGAACTTCTTGTATGTTTACTTGTTTATCTTCATTGTACGCTGTGTTCCATGTTACATTTTATATTTTATCTTGCTGACACCAATGCCGCTTTCTAGAAATAACGTATTGCATCACGCTGTTGTTTTCCCTTTATTTTTTCTTCATGTGCTAACTTCCACAGTGAGCGTGTTTTTCGCATATATTCATTTCCTCAGCCTTCTGTCTTTATACTGTGTATTTCCTGCATCCGACCCTTCCCTATGTAACGCGCACTCGTCAGCAGAACTTTTGTACAACACAGCCGGTGGCGGAGCTCGGGAGAACTGCGTCGACCCCTATCCAGCGACAGCAACAGGGATAGGAACAGCGACATATGCATGCCGATAACAATTCCGAGAGCACTGTAGAATCTGCATTCATTAATAATATAAACAGCGTGAACACGAAGAACAAGTATCTTGATAGAATCTGCAGTGGAGAAATGTGAAAGCCTGAGAGCTGCTGCTGTATACGGTACATCGCACGCCTTTTGTCGAACACAACCAGGGTTCCGTTGAAGGCACCAAAGTTCACCGGCATTCTATAAATGGCTTACAGGAAAAAAAAGGCGCAGTATCTGTCACTCGCCGTATCCGGTTACTATCATTCTCACGTTAGACAAGGGTAATTATGATGTGCGTTTCACAATGCCGACCGTGGCGCAGTTGGTTAAAGTGCTCGGCTGGGCATCCCAGGGATAGAGGTTCGATTCCTGAAATCAACAGTATCTCTTACTGGGCTAGTTGATATGACATTGTGTTTAACCAAAGGAAAAAAACAACGCTTTTCTGTGTGTTCGGTCAAAAATTTAGCGCTGTTTTTTCCTTTGGTTAAACACGACGATTCCTTATGTAGAGATGATTTTTGACGTCATCAGGATGATTGACAAGTAGAATACCACAATATCCTGCGGAATATCGGGAAAGACACGCTGGCGAGTCAAGACCCTAAAATGCTTTCGCCTGGAAATGAGGCGTCGCCATAGTTTTCTCGACCCCAGATATCTGTTGTTATATGGCGTTGTAATGAAGTTTTCCCGAGCTCCGCCACTGTCTGAGTGTTGTATATCACTTTTGCTAACGATTACATATGTACCCAATAAAAGCAGCCGATACCAAAGTTGCTTGTAGACATTTTCTGCTGTATTCATTCTGTGCCTTCAGAATGCTTGAAGAGACAAAAGAGGCATCCTGGTCGGCCATGAAAGCCGAAAGGAAACAACGTTTGTAGAAAGAAACGGTGACCCGGCGGCCCCGTAGGCGCCGATGCTGTCTGTAGTGTCTCGTATACGCGAGCGGCCAGCTTGACGCTTTTGTGCTGGGAGGGAACCGGCGGCTCCTGACGAGGAAGCAACGCGGGTCCCAGCCTTGAACCTCGGGACTGTCCGGCCGGCATCCGTCTCCCTGTCGTCGACAACGCCACCGCGTGCGTGCCTTCTTCTGAAGAAGCCTTGTGTGATTGATTCCTCCTGCTTTTAATCAGCTACGAAGGAAGCCGCCCCTGACGGATTAATGGACGCGGTTCCTTTATTTGCCATGAATGGGTGTCGCCGAAAGGCCCGGACATTCAGTGTGCCTTTCGCGGATGCGTATCGCATACGTCTTCTGCCTGAACTGAGCAGCCTCAGGCCGAAGATCAGTATTTATTGTCCCCCTTTGCTTCGCGTCTGATATGGGTCGACGCTAAACGCATGGCGCTAGAGCGTTTTACTTCTCTTCAAGTTAGGTGCTGAGTCAGCGCGATTTAGTCTTCATCTTGGCAGAAGTGGAACGTGTATAAGTTTCAGCGTTAGGAACGCTTGATTTATTTCGTGAATAATTAAAATCCCATTGCCAGCGTTTCTGCAGCGCCTATCTCGACGGCGTTATTACGTTAACGGATATACAATGGGATATTAAATGATGAAGTAAATGTAAACAGCGGCTACCTACACAATGAAAACCAGGTGACCATCGTCATCTTGAGAACGCCTTGCCGTCTGGAGTACCTTAGCACGACTACAGTAAAAACAAGTCTTCCACACATGACGCGGAATAGTGCAAGCAAAGGAAGCGTGCTATTCAGCATATTCCGAGCATGCTGTTCGTTTACAATAATTACTTCCTCTGAGTTTTATTTGGCTGCCTGGAAGCATCCTTTGATCTGGAAAAATTAATAATTTTTTCACACAATACTTTTCTTCTATCTTTCTAGATGGAGTCCTGAAGTCTTGGTCACGACGCTTGCTTCACAATCACATGATGCCCTGCGTGCACTGGATACAGCGCTTTCAGATAGGCTGGGGATACTTATATCTGTGGACTATAAATTAGCTTTGGTGGGCGACAAAAAACCCAATTCGTTCTAAAAGGCAATTGCAGGAAGTACAATGCAACCGTTGAAGCTGAGTGGTTGCCGTCACTAACTTAACTGACAAGCCTTATAAATTACCGCACCTAACTAGAAATCACCAAAGCCGTTAACTGAATTCTTTTGACGCCAGTCAGCTTAGAGTACACTGGATTCCGCGGCCACAGCTTCTAATGTGTCTGCACTTCAAGAAACACAGCTATTGTCACGTCCCAAATTCATGGCGAATCGACAACGTGCTCTTATTGTTTCTCCCAGCTGTCAATGTCGAGTCATATCACGCAATTCTCACCTCGCTCATTGCATGTAGGTGAACATATAACGAGTGCACTGCTTGTACGCAATTTACTTATGCCGGGCAGATGAACGTAAAACACATGAGTGGCAGCTATGGGGGGGGGGGGGGGGGGGGGACACCCACGTGACATCGGTTTGGCGGATCATGCTGCGTGATTTGCCAAAGCTGTGCATCTGGAGGTTAGAGAGGTGTGTATCCTCCTTGCACATATGGATTCTGAGCAGTTGAAATGGCCGCCGAGGGTAAATGTCAAGATTCCACGAGAAACCAGGTGTAGTAGTGGGCGGCTGGGTACTTTACGTGGAGATAGGTGACTGCAGCTACCACACCACGAGGCTGAGCTGAGGGCTCTTGGGACAGGTCTTTTTTCTGCGAAAAGCGAAATCAGGCGCAGATGAATTAATGACTTATATGCGTTTTATATCCCTTATTTGCAACCGAATTTCTCGCATAGGGACGGCCAATGTTAGAGGTCAGGCGCGTGTCCCGAAGAAACGGCATGGGCATTTTTTCACTAGAGCGCGTATCTTGAACAGAAAGAGCTCCGTAAGGTTCAGTACTGCTCGTGATCGGAGAAAGAATTGCGATAAATATGTGCTGTTTCAGTGCAGATTACTTGATATATATAGACTGCATTATAGCTCAGTCTGCCAACTTAAATGTAACTGACTAGTGTGGCAAGCGTCGCAGGGGGCTTCAAAACGTTAGGTGTCAGATGGAATTAGGATGTTTGCGGGAATCAAATGGATGTAGTTGGCATAGCACAGAAACAGATGAACTGGAAGAATATGGAAGAAGTGTTTAGCCGCTAGCGGGTGTAGTAAACCTGCTGATGATGACGGTGATGAATTACGAACTGTACTTCATTCCCTGCCTCAGTTACAGGCGGCAAAAAAGCTTCATCTATTTCCTCATCAGATCAGAAATGCTCTTTTGACAGTTGTCAGTAAGTGCCAGCGGTCGCATATATATTGTTTGAAACGAGCCCCTGTAACCTGCACCAAGAGCTGTTAGGCATAGCATACCCTCCGAAGTAGCCTAGTGTAGTTGCTTCACACCAGGTATGACTGTCGGTAGAGGAAACGAATGTACATCTTTCGAAGATATTGTTTCTTTGACCTTTACGCTCATTTTAGGCAGTAAAAAAGCAATTTTTCACGGTTGCCTTTACTCACAACATCAGTGCTAGCGACGGCTTGTGGTTCGTACGATTTCACGTTTCATATGTTCAAAATCGGGGCAGTAAAACATCTATAATTTTTCTCCAGTTAATATGTTTCCAGATTGCACAATTTCCCTGTTGCTACGCTCGAAATTTTTACAAAACGTGGTTGTATAATACGTTTTGCTCACAACCGTAGATGTGCTAACGAGCGCTCGCGACATGAAAAACTGATCAGCGGTGCTCACCCGCCACAGCTGCTTTCCTGCAGTGCCTAGATACAAAATGCCGAAGCATAAAAAAAAAAAAAAAAGGCCAACGAGTAAATACGCGAGGCGCCTGTTTACGCGGAAACGTGACTTCTTGAGGAGTTCTTTTGATAACTTCTCGACATGTCACTCGTGTGATGGGGCGAGACATCCGATAACAACCAAGGAAGTGATACCGACTCGCCATCTAAAACAGGATTTGTTACCAAACCTTTTGCGGGCTCCGGGCAACGCCAATACGAACTAAATTCTGCGAGAGCAAGAAAAGAAGCTAGGCATACTGGATGCCCATGAATGCTAATATACACTTTTACACTGTGAAAGTTTCAATTCTAAATGCCTTCATACCTCACCAAGCACCTACATTATTCAAAATCAGGCGGTTTGGTTCATACATTTTCCCGGATAATACCTTTTCACCGCATTTAAAAAGAGGTATATCAACGAGGTTACACTGTATTTTTAATGAACTACTGCTTTTCTCCGGAAAACAACGCAGTATCAAGAGAAATTGTCCAAATGTGGACTATACATTGAACGCTTAAGTAATTTCCGGCCAAATTTTGACGGTGGGCCACGCTAAAATTTTGGTTTAGTCCAAGTCTATTATTTTAAGATGCGGGTCACTCACTTCTCGAATTGGGCGCAGTCAATTTCGGGTGTGGCCTAACCGAATCGTGAGGCGGGAAAAAAATCTATTTTTGGTGTGGGACAGGGCCGTGTCAACAACGCCTTAACCCACTTGGGCATGGTGAACGCTAATTCTCACCTACGGCAACTAGACATATTCGCGCTCAAATAAAGCCAAGGCCATTTCAGGGCGAAAGTTCGGGTGAGCCATACATACTGATGTCCTGCATGGCCATATTTATAAATCATGCTTTGCTTGTCGCTTTTCCATGCATACCCATTCAATCATTGTGTCCAGTTGAAGACTAGTGTTCTTTCCTGACATTCGTGAAACCTCTATAGGCAGAGTGATGTGCTTTCGCAGTATGCAAAAGATGATGCTCTCATAAAAAGCTCCCAATGAAATCAGTCATTGAAAAATTTTAAATCGTGACCTTTGAGCAAAGGGGCGCAGACAGAACAACGTAAGCTGCCTGGTTTCTTGATCCGGCGCCTCCTTTTTAGATATTCGCAAAGTACTTCGCATTCCGTCAACCACCACGCGCAAATGCCGCAAAACAACTCGTTACATTTGCGTTCTTTGTAGTTAGTAAGAGAAACATAAAACGCGTATGAACTGCACTGAAACCCCATCCGCCGAGCTCGGACGTAAGAGAGAAACCGCAAGTAGCTTCCCACTACGCAAGAGAAGACTGAGTGACAGCTTTTCTATGATGAATATAAGGTAGCTTATTAATTTTTATGTTTTTTTTCATCTCTTAAAGCACGTGTGACCGTCAATTACTCTGCGGTTTACATCGTGGCGTCACTGGCTTTGGTACACTTAGTGTGATGGTTTGCTGTGACGTCATGGGTGGCATCATGGCGTGCTGACCTATCAACGCGACGCTGTGCACCTGCTTCGCTCTCCACATCCACTTCTCACCTCGCACTTTTCTGTTTTACGTCAATGCTTCAGAGCGGGGAAACGTGCCCTAAAGAGCAGTGGCTGCAAAAAAGACTTTATGCCGTGTAGAGAAGATCAAAGTAACTTTCCGGGTTTTTGTATACCAACTCTTTCGGCGGGCGGATCAGCAAAGCAGAAGCCTTTCGTCAGCTCCGTTCTCTGCTGTGCCCGACGCGTCCTACAACGCACGCGCGGCATGCTAGATGGCCCACCAGCGATTGGACAAGGTCACGTCCGCCGACAACACAGACCGCCATTAGCGTCCCACTGCCATACATCCAGCTACTTTCTGCGCGAACAGTTCTTGGGCGGCTGCAAACGTGAGGGGAAGCGGAACGGAAACAGGGATCGGGGGGGGGGGGGGGGGGGGGTACGAGAAAGAGGCGTGTAATAAACACTTTGTTGAGTGGAGCCGCGGCTAGAGCTCCACAAACCCAGTCGACCACCGTGAGCCGCCCTGGACCTCTGCGCCCATTATGCCGTTGTCCCCTTCATTGTCGCGGCAACGTGTGACCCGAAATTGAATTACTCTCGCTGCGCAGCGGCTTGAAGGGCGAATGCCTGGCTCTTGTTTTGCAAAACACACGTTACAGCTTAATCTGCGCGTCTTCTGAAAGAGCTTGGTAGAATTTAGTTTAGACGTTTTTCTTTTTTTTTACATGATACACATGTGGCTTCTTCTAACGTGTACATAGTGCACACACACACATACAAAAAAAAATAATTATGACGTTTTTTTGCTTCGCTTTCAAAAGACTGTACTGACGCCACTAAGGCTAATGTGTTTTGAACTTGCGTTTAGCGATGCTTCTTTTTTTCTCTCTCTGCGTGTCCACCGGGTAAAACAGACGGCGAAAGTACATTTTAAACACTTTTACGATTTTTTTTTATTCCTTATGGTTGCTTCATTTCAATTCCTTATTTTGTAACCTTATCCGATGGCAGTCCTTTGCGTTGACATCACTGTGTCACTTCTGTGTTCACAACACATGGAACTTCCGTCGTCATTTCTTTCTTTCCTCTTCGTGTTCTGGTACCTCAATGTTGTTTCGGCTCTTTCAAATATTTAGATGTGACTCTCAAAGTGGATTCACATCACCGATCCTTCTCCCGCGTAAAACCACAGACAGAGCGTCACGTGGCGTCTAACTACCGCTCTTCGAGCTTCGCGCCTCTTCTGCGATAGTTGCTGAACGTAGGATAGCGAAAGACCGGCCGAATACCTAACTCTATTATCGCCACGTGCAAAAGCGAAGGTGTATGGAGGATATGAGACGTGGACTCAGCATTTAGTTTCGCGCGGTCTGGTTACGGTGCTCACAAATCTCAGGGTGGGCATACTGGGAAGCCCGGTTTGCGAGTAGTTTGTGAATATAAATTTGCGAGTAATCTCACTTGGCACAAATCTTATGTCTAAAGTTTCTATTTCTTCTCTCCTAATGCACTAGTCCCTCATACAATGCCCTAAATAGCACAAACTACTGTACTAGCTTCGTCAGGAGTATAAGAACTATGTTAAGGTACACACGACGAAAGTCAATATCAACATAACGGCGTAGTCTGTGGATTATATTTTATTCTTATAAATTTAATGTCAGCGTTAGCGTTGCGGCGTTTTGGCCGAGGTGCCGTCGTCGGGCGACTTCTCGTATCTGTTTGGGTCGACGTTGCTTTCCGAAAAGCGCCTCTTCTGTTGTTGGTGATGCTTCCGGGACCCCATCTCCTTCGATACGACAGGCGCAAAACCGCATTGGAATGGCGCACCGATTGACAGGCCATATGGCAAGCGAGTGCCGGAGATCCGACGAGCATCATGTGCTCATACGCGAGGCGTTCCAATGGGTGGTGCTTCGGCAAGCGCAGGGCTTTACATTGGCTGGCCGCTTGCGAGCACCCCTACACGAATAAATGTAGTAACTTGTGTTCAGGTTATTTACGAGTAGACCGTGTTTATTCCAACATTTTGTCCAACTCCTGTACCGTTCGCTCGTCACGTGGTTAACCGCTCCCCAAGAACAGCATGCGGCTACTGTGTGAACAGTAACGGCTCATTAATAAAATATACCGTTACATTCGCAATTGACTTTGCCAAGCTGATTCACATGGCCGTGTATATTGTAGCTGACGTTAAAAATTTTACGCAAAGTTGGTGTTGTTCTATAACCCCTTTCTAATTTAAGTGGAAAACCTTTGATGGCTCATAATGTTGTTCGCAGAAGGTGTCACACTTTTGCGGCCACCCTAGATCACGTGATGCCACCCAAGACGGTCACCATAGGTCAAGGTGGGCCACCCTGTGCCCACGCCCCCCAAAGGGGGACGTAATAAGGCGTAAGCCTCAGTATGCTTTCGTTACGGGAAAGGCGGTAGCTGTCAGCTGACATACGGTCGAGCAATAACTGGGCGTAGGGCTTCCTGACATTACGTTTGGGAGGCGCTGCTAACTCGGGTCTCTCCTTTCATATGGGAGGGTGATACCAGAATCAGCCTGCCAAGACCCTTGCATTCGCGCTATCCCTAGGCCACGCAGGCACGTTCGTACGGCTCGGTTAAAGCGGGGCTTTATGTGTTGGCAGGTAGGTTACGCTCGTCTCGTACCGATCGTCCGTGCGACGCCTTTCATCTGGCGCTTCCTCGAACGCCGCACCACACAGCCTACAGACGCAGTTTGAAAAAAAAAAAAAAAAAAAAAGGCTTTCGCCATATTGCGCTTTAGTGGTTCAAAGTACCACACAACTTTTTATTTTTTTGTGTGTGTGTGTAACGGAGTCTCGTAGAGCACAGCATCGCCGAAGCGAAAACCGAGGGTCTGATGGTAGACCACGGATTAGTGAATAGCTTCCTTTCGAGTCTGCTATACTTTAAGGTCATAGTTAATCAACAGACCTTAGCAATATAGGAAGTACCTTGGCCAAGTGCACGCAGCATTTCTGGCGGTCGTACGAACGAAGGAATGATCTCGGCAGTACGATTCAGTTTCCTCTCGTGGCTGCGTCTTCGGTGATCAATTTCGCTTAAGCTGTCAAAAGTCAATATATAATTTAATGCTGTATACGTGCGATTGGTCGTGTTGTTGATTACTCCACGTAAAGCGTTTCCGCTGCATCCACAGGCCTGTGTCCGTCCACATATCAACCTAGTATTGATATAGGAGCAACAGGCCTATCTTTGTTAAAAGCCGACCACGGATATATCGAACTCGAAGAGGATCGCGAGATTTTTCGATGTATCGATAATTCGCTATATAAAGCATGCTAGCATATCAGCCCTTCTGCAAATAAGCAATGTGAATACGGTGCATACATGCAAGCGGTGCGCTTCCTGCAGCGATGTACTGTCTGCTAGCATATCAGCCGTGGTGGCGGCGGCCTGCGAGGCATACGCGCGCACCCCCGCGCCGAGCATCATCACCCACCAAGCGTCGAAAAGGGGAACATACTGGGTGCACCATCACGAGTTGCTCCGGAGGCTTTAACGCGCGTGCGTAGTATGTGCAATTTACTGACCGGAATGGCGGAGCTCACGTTGTCCGCGTCTCGTGCCGCGCTGCCAATTACTGCTGCAGTGTAGGCCCTCATCAAAGTTGCAGTGTACGGCGTTTTGGTAAAGGCTATCGCAGACCATACGAGGCATAATTCGTGTTATGGTATCTGTAAACTCAATTATAACTGCATTAAAATTAGAATGGAGTCGATTTCCTGGTCACCTTCAGCAGCGACGCTGGCCTCGCGATAACCGCAGCAAGCCTTTAGTAGCTAGTCCAGCTTCGCCGCATGGCACTAGTCCATAGAAAGCCGGCTTTCTAGCAAGACATTACTATCACGATGGAGAAAAGCACACCAGAGCGAAGGCCACTTTCAAGCGGACGTCACGTTTGCCTCGTCACGCGGTTTAACAGCGCTAACGCAGCCAGCAGGTACCTACGGTCGCGCAGCTGACTCGGCTCCATGTGCGAAAAGTGATTGTTGAGAAGCTGTCATGACAAAGCGACTCTTGCGGGATAGGCGGCCCAGTTGGATAATCGAATGCCCTCTGAACGGCAGTTACATGAATTCAAAAACCGATCCGATTTTCAAGGCGATATATTAACCCGATAGCGTTAAAGGCCGTGTTCACCAGAAAATGCTGGTTGGCCTTTAAGCGAAACGTCAAGTATAAGGCGCCGACAGGCGGTATCTGGTAGCTGACACGACCGCGCACTGACTGGACGTAGTGTTGCCTGGAGTTACGTTTGACAGAAGCTGCCATTTCGGTTCTCTGCTTTCTTATAGGCACATAGCTTGCCAGCACCCTTGCATTCACATTACGCAGACACATTCAAACGGCTTGGTTAAAGCAGGTCTTTATATATGGGATGGTAGCTTATGCTATCGCGTCATACCATTAAAGGCGGATGTTAGGCGTCCGCCATGATGTTTTTAGTGTTCGCGATATGCAATATTTCGGTATGTGGGGGGATATATACAATATATATCCGGTGTCGACTACTGGTTACACGTTCTGCTGGGAATTTCAGCCTATAGCACTATGAAATTTGCTCATTTGTGGTTTATGTGAGAAACTCGATCGGGTGTTGCTACGGCAAAACTCAGGTAGTGTGTTATACGTGGTTATACAGGTTGCTACACGTAGTATAGCTTAGTCGATGTTCTACTACGAGTTGATATCAGTGATTTTGACTGCCATGACCATGAGTTCGTGACCAGAGGTAAATGTCAAATCTTATTAGTGCTCCCCAAGCACGGGTAAGGAAATCTGAACGTGTCTTAACGAGAATATACTCTGTATTGATAAATGGTAAAATTATGTATGTATGTATGTATGTATGTATGTATGTATGTATGTATGTATGTATGTATGTATGTATGTATGTATGTATGTATGTATGTATGTATGTATGTATGTATGTATGTATGTATGTATGTATGTATGTATGTACGTACGTACGTACGTACGTACGTATGTACGTATGTACGTATGTACGTATGTATGTATGTATGTATGTATGTATGTATGTATGTATGTATGTATGTATGTATGTATGTATGTATGTATGTATGTATGTATGTATGTATGTATGTATGTATGTATGTATGTATGTATGTATGTATGTATGTATGTATGTATGTATTGCCCAATGACGCCTTCCTGAGCTGATTGAGGGTGATGGGCTTAATTCACCGTAGTAAGCTTAGCCAAGCGTGAATGTCTGCAAGGTCCTACTTTAGTAGTACGCTGCCGCCTCAACACATCTTTTCTGCAATTAGCATTCCTAAGCATATTTAAGTTTGATTTGGCTTAGCTGAGCTATTGTGTGAACGACAACGTAGCTATTTGAACGGACGTGTTTTTGCACCTAAATATTTCTCGTAGCTAAGCCACTCATTTTTATATTCCTTTCTATAACGATAGCGACCTTTACTGCGCATTTCCCTTCAGGGTGGTCAGCACGCGTGTTTTGAGTTCATCCATTTTGAGAAGCTGGATCATCAGAACTCTGCATATGGGTCTCCTTCGGTGTTGCTGCTGTATAGCACTTGATTATTGTTAAATTCATGCATGCATACTTGTGCTTCCATCGAAATAAGTGCATTTAAAATTTTTGTTTGCCTTCAACCAATGAAGCGCTGCTTTATTAGCGATTGTAGGGGAAGTTTTCTGCGCAATTAAATATCAACGCCACAGATCAGGGACATAAAAATCACAATACGCTCAATTTTGTGCCGGCATAATGTCGCTATCATGCTTGAGAAGTTTGTGATAGTACTACGCAGAGGCATGTTTCCGGCCGTCATCAGTCTGTCGAAGGACGACGCCAGTTTCTTTAACTGCATGTATCACACCAGACAATGCATGACTGACGAAACCAGAAGTGCGAAAAATGGCTCTTCGAATGCATATTTACGATATGAATACCAGATCTATTTCGTGTAAATTTGACGGCAGAAAACAAGTGCCGTTGAAATAAAACGAAAAGAAGCACTCCCCGCAAACAGCGACAGTGCACAAAAATTGTTGAAGGTCCGTTTGTTGCTAACGTGCGACGATATTCATCAGTGTATAGATGTAATCACACTCGAAAAATAATATGACCTAATGCCGAACACACGACTGAGCCAAAGACAACTTGAGCTTGATGTGCCCGGCGCGGAAGTTTTTTACAGTGCTTCAAGCTTTCCGTGTGCCCTGTGAACTCCTTTGTCTGAGGAACATTCGAAAGAATGTCGCCTAAGCGCTCCACTCTACTTTAAACGAAGCCGTTAGGCACAAAAAAGGCCGCTTTGCGCACGTCAAGATGCGTTCGCGTGTTTAATCACCGTGATGTGATTTCCAGAGTAATATAACGCACTCAAAATGACCTATATGTGATATAAACCCCGTGTTAATGAGGAGATAATTTGTAATTAAGCATGATAGCAAGTTTCTTGGTGAATGATTTATATGAACGCCTATAGCAGCAGCGCTACGTAGGCCACGCGCCTTCACAGAAGGGATCGCTTATGAATCATTATGAGTGCGCCAGATGGCGCCACGTGCTGGGGAATTTGTCACCTTGGTGCCCACCTGTCGCATGAGTAGGGACATGACCGACCAGTGCGCATTCATTCTGAAAATTGTATTCAGAAGCTGTTTTACTACGACCTAAGATAATAGCGTCGACATCGATGGAACAGTCTTTATGCCCTACGCAAATATTAACACGTGCAACATGCGGAAATAGGATGATCATTCGTCATCTGCAGTGGCGTTAATGTCAACTCTGAGCAATAGCGTTAGTTACCAGGGGTCATACACGAACTTCTCGGCGTCGCAGTTACGCCCAGCCCCAGTCTAAGCGACCATCAGAACCACCGACTACGTCTCTGCAGGATTCATAGATAAGAATTGTGTGTCGATTGGATTTCTCTATCACATGCTTTTAATCACTGTTGTTGGTTGCAGTACAAAACACACCCTGGATTAAACCTGAATGTTAAGAAAGCCCGTCTTTTATTTATTGTTACGGAGCACAGGTCAACGCGCATATATTACTGCAATGAGGTATTCAAGGCATGCTACGAATTAAACTTGCACTTTTGCAGCCTGGGCAAATTCTCTTTATGTTTAAAAGGGATCTCTTTGGCAAACATTGATTTAATCGAAAATGATGACATGAAGCCATTATTTATGGGGCAATGAAACCGGTACATAGACGGCTAAAGGCAAATGCATATCCATCTCTTTTTGACGCCTGGAACAGGGGAACAGTTAGTTTAAAACAAACTCATCGCCGACCAAACCTCTCAGTATCATTTTTCAAAAAAAATATAAAATAGAAGGCACGTAATGTTCTCTAGTATAGGGCAAGACAGGTCAACTGCTATCGATGAAACTTTTCAAGGTGACCACTAGTCACCAGCGTGATTTCTGGAACCTGACGAAAACAACCGTAGGCAGCGGGTCCACCGTGCGTTAAAGCATGTTTCACAAGCAGGCTTTACTTTCCACAAGCTGTATTCTACAAAAAATAAAATAAATAACCGCCTAAGCTTAGCTCAGCTTGACATCAAAACAGCGTGAGCGGACGCCCCACCGAGTAGCCATAAAGGTGATCATGTATACTAACTGACGTAACCAACATGTGCTTCAGCTGCGGGTAGCCAAAATATGCCCAAATCCGCTGAGATTCACAAGAGGCTCTGAAGGTTGAATGCTCGACAAATAGTCCACAAGGTTTTCGACGAGAGATGATTATACATGCAGCTGGCTTAGTGTAACCTTTCTCGTCGTTTACCAGTTTGCATGCTTGGCGGGGCTCTTGGTCTTCCTATCTGCTTTCGTGACTTGCGAGGCCGTCATTAGCTAACCCTCCTCCAGTTAAACAGCGCGTTCGCCTTCTGTCACCAGATTTGGTTGTTTTTTACCGCACATCGGGATGGTGCCCACCCACAGAGTGGATTGGCATTTTAAGTGACACTGCTTTCAGCTGCCTTTTTTCTTCGTTCTGGGCACCGCGCTTACAGCATCCCTCGCTGCATTTTTGCTCGCAGGGAGCCGCGTTCTTGTCGCATTGCAACCGCCATCCATATCCATTTCGAGGGACAAATAGTAGGTGGAGGACGGTGACGCCGACGGTACAGACCTGTGCGTGTGATATCATAAATACTACAGTATATATTGAGACGCTACAGAAATTGGCTAATGGTGCCGGAAAGTTCCGGATTCAGGTTTGGATTGGAGTCTGGCTAGGTATGGCTAATTTCGATGTCAGCTTCATTTTAGTTTCGAAATAATGTTCGCCTCTGTTGGCTTTGTATTGCCCCTGAAAACGCTTCATCCGTGTTTAAAAAACTAAGCTGTGGTTAGCACAGAAATGATGGCAAGAAGGGCGCGAGGCACAGAATAAGGCAATAGGTCTTGACAGTTTGCATATGCTCGTCTTACCGAAGCGATGATAACCGACCGCGAACAATGTTTTTTTTTGTCTCAACTGCTTTTCCGCTTTTTTTTTTTTTGCGCCAATCCTCTTTTTTTTTTTTTTTTGATCACTTTTCGCCGTGTTATTGTTTCTCCTATGTTGTTTTATGCTGCACTGTACCCTGTACCAATGAATCTTTCCCACTCCCCTCTTTAATGCCTTCGGGCCCTGAGGGTATATGAATAAATAAATAAATAAATAAATAAAATAAATAAATAAATAAATAAATAAATAAATAAATAAATAAATAAATAAATAAATAAATAAATAAATAAATAAATAAATAAATAAATAAATAAATAAATAAATAAATAAATAAATAAATAAATAAATAAATGTCTAGACTTTGCGGCGGCCAATTTTTTCACTGTAATATCGAAGGAATGGGAGCAATATAATACTATTTTCGTCATATGCGTTTTAGCACTGTCAAGCGGCAACAGCCCATTCTCAGCTTTGCGCCGGGCTTCCCTTAACTAGAGAGGGTATTTCGACTGAGAAGACGTTTTTGTAGAGCATATTTTCATGTTCTAAAGATTGGAAGCGAAGATAAGGAGAAAGAGGTGTAAAAAGAAGAAGCGGAAGCAGGTGGGCCTGGGGACTCTCGGTTCCTCCAGCTAAAAATAAACGCCTTGTTACATACTCAGTACGTAACAATATTATTTTGCGCGGCAGTTGTGTTTGACGGCAAGTCAAAAGAAATCGGTAGCATACTCTGAATTGCTAGCACTGCTGCGCTGCCGTTACTACATTAAAAAATCTCGACAAGCCCTACCCCACCCCTTTCCTAGGACCCTACGGCGACAGGCTGGAACACCTACGGTTAGAAAGAAGAATTTTCTCACCACCACACAAACAACTTCCTTCCTCGGACGCTATAGACTGGAGAAAAATACAAACAAACACATTCCCTAATCTTCACATTTTAAATAAGATAAGCCCAACAAAATACACGAGTTACTGTCCTTGGTGCGGTGCAAGCCCCACACTCTATCACATCTCTTGGGAATGCCAGGACAAACCTGACCCATCGTTACTAGTGTCATGCCCGACACACGAGCAGTAGGAGGCGGCCCTGACCAGCGACAACCTGGACCAGCAAGCCTGGATTATCCAGCTAGTCCGCAAGTCAGCTGCTGCCAGCGGTGCCCTGGACTAGGGGCACCGACCACCCAGCTCCTGCGAATTCTTACTGATTATTATGCTCATTAAAAGTTTTTTCTCTCTCTCTCTCTCTCGACTAGCCTGCTGACGTTTTGTTCCAGCACTATTATTGTTTCCCCATGACCTTTGTATGAGTAATTTTGTCTCCCACTGCACACAGCTACCTTGACCTTATTGCCGCAGGCGAATGCACCGAAATAATGTTCTGGCTCACCGATTGGTGATAGCTATGATTTGTCCCCAAAGATGAGCAGCATTACTTTCTACGAGGGAGAATATTCTCGTTATCATTCTCATGAGCGCATTCATCTTTTGTCTTCATGAAACTTCATAATGGACGGAACAGATATAATATCTCAGTGACAGTCCTTGAGCTCTTTTTTTCATCTGTCTTGCCATCTGCATTTTTGCGAAAAGCATTTATTAATTTTGTTTTCTTGTGTGCTCCTCCAGGCGTTCGCAGAGTTTGGCGCCTCGCTTCACTGCACTACGACCTTTCTGTTTCGCCGCAGTGTTGCCTCAGGAGGACCCGGTCATTAGAGGGCTAAGGAGCCAGTACCAGCTCGGAGACCTAGTGAACCTGACGTGCTCTTACGGGCCGAGCAAGCCCAACGCCTCGCTCACCTGGTACATCAACGACAGAAAGGTAAGAAATTCCACTACCCTCGCTCGGCTCTCTCCTATTTAGATTCCGGGGTGTAGGTTGTGAAATACTCACACTATTTTTATTATTTTCGGTCTTGACTATCACAAATAAAATCAGTAAGTAATGCAAACTACTTGAGGAAACGCCTTTATTGATATGCTGAAGGAGGCATATATCGGGTGCACCTATCCTCTCTGTCTTCTAGATCTGAGTGTCATCCATTTTGGCGCTACGTCTTTTCAAAAGCTTCCTCGAACACTTTTGACAATTCATGATTATTGTGCGTTCAAAATAGAGCAATATTTGCATGACAAAACTCCAGCCGTGGGGGACACAATTTACTCAAAATTATTCTTATAGAGGTGATTAATTAGGACGCATTACTTAACTTTTTTATTATCACTGTTCGGCGGTAAGTCCCAATCGGAAGTTCAGAGCCACGTTCAAGACGATGCGATATCAACTTCTGAAGCGAAGAAAATCTCATTTTCTAAAGCACTGCAGTGCGAGGAAACCTGACGGTTTTTGGAGATGAAGGTCGTCTGGCGCCGACATTTTGTCCTTCAACCGTGGCAGCGAAGGTGCGGCCTTGACGTCATACCAGTGACTCGCCGTGCCTCCTGCAGCAGGTGCCACGACCGAGCCGGCGACGTTCGTTTGCCTCGTCAAACCATAGATATGCAATACAGTTTAAACCATGACACAATAAACGTGACTAATCTTGCTTAACCGGGCCTCGGCTTTGGCTAAGTAGGTCCAGCCTAGTTGAATCACAGCAACGCCTTAGTTCGCATTTTTAGAGAATGTCGTAGCATCTAAGTGCCAACTTCCAAGAATGAGATGATAAAGAAAGAACATAAAAATAAGAATGTTCTTTTGCCATGCAACGTCTCCATACACTACAAGGGGATTTTTTTTACATTTTTTCGCAAGATCTACTGCTCGCCTTGTCAGACTCTCACGCTCAGCTGCCGAAAGTAGTAGTCTGTTTAGGCAGTGTAATTTATGGCAGTCTGATTGCGAACCTTCGAAGGTTGAAGGCTACAGACTATTGTAACATTGTGGTCCCAGAGGTGTATATTCTTAGTGTCAGCGCCTCATTAGTTTTCTTGTGTGGCTCTGATTCTTGTGTGGCTCTGAATCAACACTGCAGACACCGCTAAAAGATGCACTGCCGACCTTCTCTGTCAGCTCATTTCTTTCCATGGTAAGTGAGCATTCGATATCATGCAGGGATCAGCTTCATTGAATTGACTCCTGACATCAGTGTGCGAGATGGCATCTTTCAAACACAGCCTTGTATAGGCCTAATAAATGACCATCCGTTAACCACGTATCGAACTTTTCATTGTTGCTTCTTATGTGCCTGCTTTGAATCGTAAATGTTTGAGCAGTGATTAAGTATCCACCATCGGTATCACACCTTAGCAAGCACTTATGCAAGCCAAACCGCACTGAAATAGTGTATATCTACTGTATGGAAAACACAATGTGTAAAAACACTTTACACTGTCAAACTTCTGGCCTATCTGGATGTAAATTATGCATATACTCGTCACCCGAGTTTGTTATCAATGATTTCAGTATATCCTGAAATAAAAAGAGCATCTTTTCGTGCTGCTTTCTGATCAGAATAATTTTTTTTTATATTTTACATCTCTAACCGGAACAAGGTGCGCGTATTCATGGCATGCTTTATGGATGTGCTAAAATAAAGATTTATTTTAAGCTCCAAACTTCTATCTACCTGGTGCATCGTGCTGGAGATGTTTGGGCCTCTTTGGATTAATATCCCCTTACGTGAAAAGGCATGCGCTACTGGTTGTCTCTTTTCATTCATTCATGACCCTGTGCTGTTTGGCAGCCTGCATGGAAGAGTCACGCAAAACATCGGCTTCTGTTGCTACATAATTCAATAGAGAGAGAAAGGTGAAACAATTACTTCAAACCTAGATACTCTCTTTAGTATGGAGGTCGGCAGCCTGGATTTAGGATGCCGCCAGTATTTCTTCAGAACCCTATACACTATGGTCTAGGTGTATATGCTGCGAAGATCATTATTATGACTGGTAGCCATTTGCGCACGCGTCACCTAAAATTTTCCAGTTAGGGTAAAGGGATGCGCCACAGCGTGTCGAGGAAGGCGGGCCAGGCGAGGAGCAGAATACCACAAAAATTTCTCTTTGAAACACTCGGTCACATAAATAAACTATGTCAATTTGGCTCGCATGCAGCACTTCAGTTGATAAAAGTAATATTACGGACTGATCCGTTCAACAATTTGAAGAGGGAACAGCCAGTTTGCCCAAAATGCCGAATAATCTTTTGTTTTCTCAATTAAATTAAAAAGGACATGCGGATATTGTACGACATGAGGAAAACAAGTTAGAAAACAGAAATAAGATTGTCGCCATACCTAACCAATAACTAAATGCTCAACATTTCAGTTAATTTATTTTTCTCCTCAAAGTCCGAGGGGAATACATAAGAAAAAGCAAGCTTAAGGTATTGCGCCATCAAGAATAGGTTCCCTTTTGCGTTAGAGGAATTTGTACTAAACAGTTTAATCAGGCAATATTGAAGTCGGCCGTGCGATTTCTTCGTTATTTTTGCGCTTCATTAAATCAGTAAGCTACCTCAGTGAGCTCAAAGATATACGTTGAAGTTCTGTGATACCCACACTCGATACCTTATACAACCGCTTCCACTATGAATGTGCTCTGGTGTAGCCCTGACAAAGTGGTAGCACTGGTGTAGAGCTCACTTTTAGACAACCATGAATAATGTTGACCCTGTGAAACCAGCAGTGCACTGATTCATCACTTCTTCTCATCGATACCAATACAAACATGCTCTTCGAATGCTTTAACTGAGCATTCAATTTCAATTTTCTTGAGTAAGACGATCTTCTGGAGTGCGCCAATAACTTTGCTATCTACACTCATGTTTCTTGATTTGAACTAAATTCGGTTCATTTTAACTACTTTTATTTACATTCAATCGCTTTCAACCCACACGAGCGTTTGTAGCTTTTCTTGTTTTGTGACGACACGGTTTTGTCCAGCAATGAGTACATTAGTGTCATGTGCATAAACTAAAATGTTCTTGGAACTATGATAACTAAGTGTACATCTGTGTAAAACAGGAACAAAATGGGTTCAGAGGTAAATCCGTGAGGTACAGTCTTTGTCAAAAGTGTAGAGCCCAGGGCGTCTGCTTCTGAGCCGTTTAGTGACTCTGATTGAGCTTTGGTTGAGGTCATTTTCATTGGAGAGGATAGGACGAAAAGTCTTCTTAGCATCAAGAGATTCGCAACACTGGAAAGGCACTACAAGCCGCACAAACCGACTCTGAAACAGACACCCTGGGTTCTACATTTTTGAAAAAGACTGTACACCACTCATTGCAAGCCCCAAACAGGAAATGTCATTATTTTGACTTTGGTAAGCTGGAACTGGTTACTCAGATAGATTTTGAAAAGTTCCAGTGTGATTCCTCGCATCGTATGGTGGCCTGAGTTTCCCTGTAAAGTATTACTAGTACCGGAGTCGAACGTTTGAAGCAGATCTGACAAGATTTTCAAGGGTAATAGTTTATGCATGATGTTCCTAATTTTCACTTTTATTTCTTGTGGCACATATCTTTTACAGCCCCCTCCCCTTTCATCTAATGAAAAAACACCTCCTAAATGGCCGCTCCAAAGGGCTTTCCTATCAGGCACTCAGTGGAGCACAATGTGGAAACTGTGTTACACCATATAGGCGGATATCAAGGAGACGTGGTCATTTATCTCAATTACAGCATGCTATATTCGTTCACCCTTGCGTTCGCATGACTAAACAGCGCCGTTCAGTTTACACCGCTATGACCGGCTCCGAACACGGCTTAAACAAGATTTGCAACCTCCTTAAAAGCCGAACACGCGACTCCAAGGACGCCAAACAAGCAGTGTATGTGTGGTGGCACACACTCTACATATTACCTGGCCAGCGTGTGTCTCGGTATGCTTTTATTTTTCCTTTTACTTGCGTTCATGGTGCGAAGGACTCTGTAGAACCGAGCCCTGACAACGTTAGCGCAAAGAGGGAAAAGTGCGGCTGAATTTGTATTTTAACGCCGCCGCTTCGCTCGCAATTCTTGAAGCTTTACTTTTTCATTTACTCCCCGTAATGTAGCTTTTGTGCCGACCATAGGGCAGTACATAAACTTTTTTTATTTCTTTATTACTGGTCTCCACAAATCTTGATTAGGAAAATTTTTTCTTTCAATCTGCCGGAGACAAGGCATCATGAGGCATAATAATATGCTCGAGGCTGGCACGCGTCGTATACCGAAGGCATACAAGCAAAAGCTGCTTGTCTCTTTCATTCATCTTAGTTCTCCTCCGTTGGTGTCAATTAGACGTTAGTGCGTTAGGTGGGCGAGACTTCAATGAACGCCGACTTGAAATTAAGTTTGCCGCTAGTTCCTAATGAAGAAGTCTTCATGAGATGCGGAATACAGCAAAGAATTATGCGGGCTTCTAGATGAGAATGTATTACTAAGACGCAGCCCGTGTAGTTTCAGGGAAAGCAAGACAAAATCCTGCCCTATTGGTACCCTAGTGCTACTTCAGAAATTCGTTTTTTTTCCATAATACGCCAGCTCTTCTCAGGTGCAATAGAAAACGTAATATAAAATATCTTTCCTTTCCTTCCATTTGGCCACGTTTTTGCTAATAGCTTTTAAAAGAGTTTCAGTTCCTTAGAAATGGATACGTTTTGAACGGAGGCCTGACTTGATTTGGTGCTATTATTCCTCTTTGATTTTTTTTTTGTTATTGCAACAATAGAGGCACACAATTGAACAACACTTCGCGTACGCACTGCTATTTCGTCTGCTCTCACGGCTAATCTACTTCGTCCCCCCCAAATCTTCGTTTCTTCACAAGGTTCCTACGGGCACTGGCGAGCGCGTGGAAGAGGGCGGCCACCGGGCGGAGGACGAGGAGGGCCTGTGGCATGCCCACTCGCGCCTCTGGTTCTCGGCGCAGGCTAGCCACCTGTGGCACGGCGCCATGGAGGTGCGCTGCGCCTCACATGCCGAGCTGCCCTACTTCGTGAGCAGCGAAGAGATCACCGTCAGGGACTACGGCCGCACCGTAGACGTGTCTGGTGAGCCCCCAAATTTTCAAGCAATGAAACGTTTATATGCCAAGATGGTCCGGTCGATAGCAGTACACAGCGGCAGTAATCGCCGAACGTAGATCACTGATAGTTGAATGGTAAGCGCGAGTCTGCCGCATTTCCTGGCTTTTTACAGCCCTAAAGGTTGACCTTATGGAATCTGCGAAGCGCGCACTATATAATTGTGTTCTTCCGCACCTATCACCATTGTAAAAATGTGACGGGAGCTAAATCGTGCACCAGATCGGGGCATATCGTAGCTATCAGAAAACTAGACGCACCAGGTGATAGTGTTGGTGGAATCCAGCACCTACCAAATGCGACTTGGGGCTCTACTACAAGTCTTCGTCACTTTGTAGCGACAAGTGCGTAAGGAAACGTAGTGCAATCATGTAGTGCATGATAAGCCAAGAGCGCCCTTAACTTTCGCAATACAGCAAGAAGCTTGAAAGTTGGAGCATAGTGAGCTGCTGCTTTTACATGTAGATGATCCGATGCGCTACACGCCACGCTGTCTTGAACGAACGGTCACGAAATGAGAACAGTGAGACAGTTGCGCTTTCAACGATGTGCTCATTTGTATCTCAACAACAGGTGCCGAAAGGCCGCAAATTTTGGACAGCTGGTGATGCTGGAAAACCCATAATGCCCTTGAGAAATTAGAATGTTGCTTCCTTTCTTGACGCGCTAAATACTCGTTCGGCAATCTTGCAGTCAGCAGACCACTTCTGTCACCGGCTTTGGTGCACGCAGCAAGCATTTCAACGAGGAATATTTCGTCCGTGCAGCTGGCGCTTCACTTTGGGGCAAGAAAGGAAAATATGTCTGGAAGTATATGGAAATCATCTAAAGATTGCCCCGTCTTTGTCCAGGCCAGTCTTCCAGCGTAGTTAGCTGAGTTGAAGGTACCAGTCGAATGACGCCGCACCTACCAGTATTAACAAAACTAAGTGGGCCTGATTTGATTTGTATTCTTTCAAAATTTGAGCGCCCATCAGCCGCGTACTTCCGACCGAAGGACTCAGTATATGACGCGTTGAATGACAGCTGGAAAGTGTTCGTCTCTTTACCGTAATACACAGGTAGAAAACAACCTCACCCACTTGCATGGAAACGAGCCTTATAAAATAATAAAATACATCCAATCAAGTGCGAACAGCCCCACAAAGTGATAGACGCGGAACTTAAGCGACCTGAGACTTATCGCACAGCAGTAGCTCGACGCATTACAGACTTCAGAACGCAAGCTCTGCTGCTTGACCAGAACAAAGAAAAAAAGAGACCTAGAGGTTTATCAGCGATCGTCTGATAGAATGCTAAGTGAAGAACACGGCCCTAGCCTGAGTACCTTAGTGTCTTCCAAGACACAGTGTAGTGTCCGAAGCGAATATAAAAATAATGGTATATATTGAGCTCTTCCTTATGATAGCAACAACAATGGTAGAACTTTTGGATTTAACAGTTATTTAGTCCTTTTTACTTTCGCAGAGAAAATCAGGCTACAGCAGACAGTTTCTCCGTGCTGCGTTAACATTTTATGGCTCTTAATGAACTTGGACTACGCCGCCTCAGGTATAGACATCTCACATTTATCAATAGGAATGAGCGTAATACACACGGCCATTTATGCTTCAAGAGTCTGCTTGACGGATGAAGGTGTTGAGAAAAAGGAACCCGTGTAAGACTGTTTATCGACTCACTGTTTTTGTTTTTTCCTGTTGTTTGCTAGTCCCTTACTTAACTTCTACCCATTGCTGCCTGTACCGTCGCTTTAACAGTCTTCCCTCGGTGCGAGGCACTGTTCGCCAGCCGCTCAAGCGCTTTGACATGTTAACATCGTGGATCTTCATCGATAGATGGCATCAATTATAGCTACGTAAAACAGGTGGAAATAATATGGGAAGATGGAGGACAAGCTCAGTTCCAATGACGGCAAGGTTACAAATAAATAGACGCTAACACCTCAATTAAGTTCAATCAAATCAGTGATTATAAAGCAGTTTGATGATTACGACCGAAGAACAAGTTGTTCATTGAAAACCAATTTACACAGGTAATCATGGAGATATATTTCGTGCAGACATATATTAAGGGGAAAGCCTTACTAGGCAAGGTAGGCAAGGTCGTCACAGCAAAAACTGTCGGCAGCTGTTGTATGGTTCTCGGAAGTGTTAGGATCAGACGAATGGTTGTAATCGATAGAGGATGATATGAGGATACTGCAGAAACAAATAGTGTCGATAGAATGATTAGTAATAATTAGTGCCAAAAATGTAACATTTAAATTAAACAGACTTCAACATTACCCATACGACTAATGCCGACGTCCAATGAATATGACCATGCCAACCGAAAGTGGATGTGTTTCTGACTTAATTGGTTGTCAGAAAAGGAATGGCGCAACATCTCTCACATTTGTTAGGCGAACACGTAAACCGCGCCACAAGGGAAGGGAGGAAGGTGGGAGCGACAGCGAAAAGAGAGAAAGGGGAGTCGTAGTGGAGAGCTGCGCAGTAATTTCGACCACCTGGGGACCTTTAACGTGCACTGACATCCCACAGCACATGGACGCCTCTTCGTTTCACCTGCATCAAAACGCAGCACCCGGTGTTCGGGTCAAGAAAAAAAAAAAATTCCACCCTACGGCACCAGTCTTGGCGTTGCTAGTAAATGCTATACAAGAGGCCCGCAATGTACCGTGAGCAGCAGCAACGCTCAGGCTTTCGCATTTCTCCAGAGCGGATTCTGGAGTGCTCTCGCAATTTTTTTCCAGTGCTCAAGTTCTTCATTCACCCTGCCCACCAGGATGCATCCTCATATTCTGTCGGGAAAGGATAATGTAACACTGGGAAGAATTTCTGGTCAGAAAAAAAAAAAAAAAGATATATGGGATGCAGCAATTAAACACGGTTCTTAATTTCAGTTACCGGGCCAGAGCGGAACCGCTGGTTTCTCGAGGGAACAACTTTATTAACGCACTTGCGTCTCGGTTAGCGTTATGCTCATTGTTAACGGCGTCAAAGACGTCGTGTCCTGAATTGCAGGGTTTACATACGTTGACTACGACGAAAAATCGACAACTTCATATAAATTATTTACACTTCAGAATTTCCTACTGTGCTTCTCAGAACCACAGTACGTTAGCGGCTTGTTTGGGCTACGAGTAGAAAAAAGTAAAGATTCTCCTTAAAAGTTACTAGACTTTGCCTTTACGCAATATATGTAACAGTTCTGTCACGACGGGCACATCCTACCTTTTAGGTGAGAGGCAGCATTGGCTTGGTCTGATTAATTTCATTTCGCTTTCCGTATTCGAATAGTAAGAAGAAGTGCAAACTGCTCATTTTTGTACAATATCATTGCGGCGCACGCCTTTCTAAGCGTCATCACGGGTACATCTCGCTCATCGTGGCACCGGTTGCAGAAAGCGGTTCTCACCCAGGTCCCCGAATGAACGGTCCCCGTCTGGAAGGCGTCCGGAAGCTCTACACGCTGGGAGGCGTGGTCGACCTGAGCTGCCACGCCGACCCTGAGACGTCCACCCATGGGCTCCGGTGGCTCATCAATGACCGGGAGGTGAGCGTGACGAACATGTCCGCAGAAGCACACCTTCGTGAAAGCGACAGCCTATATGACAAGAACTTGCAAGGCAATATTTTAACCAAAGTGCTGTTTTTTTTTTTTTTTGCGCTTGCAGTAACGGCGGCACTTGGTGAAACTTCTTGCGTTATCTGTGAGAAACCTCCATCCGGGAATTCTCCAATATCCAGGAGCACGGCGCACCAGTCTCATTGAAAATATTGATCAAATTGGGCCTATATTGCAAAACTATGAGGGATCATTATCACTGCGCCTTATTGGCACATAGAGAAGCTTCCGTATCTCTGACGTCATGAAAATTTGTTTCTTGGAGGCTTCTTAATGTCAGAAGCATACACCTCAGTGAAAGGCACACCATGCTTCTTCTTAGGTATACAATTGGTGAAAACGAAAATTTGAAATACTCCTATGGGTACAGTTGTGTCTAACAGAGCTGTAGCAGGTATTGCTAATGACAGGAAGAGCAATTTATCATACAATGGTCGCCCAAGTGGTTCAATTTTTGCATTGGACTTATAATTCGTAAATGCGAATCAATCAAACTGTGCTGGGCTGTCAATGCAAAGCTGTGAAATGAACTTCCCTGTTCCCACAAGCATTAGCTATGCATTTACATACTTACAATGTAAGTTGTTCGCGGCGATGATCTAGAAGAAAAGAGATTAATGCTCTGTTTGGCATTTCAAGTCTAAGATTTATGTGATGCGCTTGATTGAATCACAAGTGATCTCTGGGAGAACAGGAAAGCAGCGGGATAACAATGGAGTGAGCCAAGCCGCTGGCACGGTAACCAAGCTCCAAGCCAAATAATGACTGAGCTTGGACAAAGAGTGGTTTACACTTCCGAGCCCTCCTATATCTTCTGTGTCCTGTGAAGACACGGTTCTCAATTTTTTCCGTATGGTCAATGCCGTCTTTAGCCTGGTTGCACTAGGTATCCGCTTAGTAGCAGGAAGCTTTTGCAAACTGTTCCACTGATATATCTAGAACTGTGGTTCGTGCATTTGAAGATATATTAAACAAAAATCCGGGTCATGTCGCTGTTAGCTCGAAATGTGCCAAGTGTATACATATGTGGAATAGTACTGCGGGTATTTGATTTAAACCGTCGTTTAAGTGAAGTATTTGGAAGATTGTGCTAGGTGTCTTGTGAACCATATATTTCTCCTTGTAGTTAGTACGAATCATTGTAGAATAATGGCCATATATGAGGAGAATTATTCTGAAATTTTATTGTGTACAATCCAAATTGAACGCAGAGATTTTAACAATAAGCATTTCAAAAGACCAAACATTTCAGTGCCTCTGAGCGAACAACATTTAACATTACCATGGCCGTACATTTAAACTCACTCCTTGTATCAAGTTAAAATTTATAAACTCAAATTCATACTCGCTACTTACTTTCTTTAGGGTGAATTGCCGATATACCAGCCTATATATACGAAGGTGGTCAAATGCAGCCCAAGGTTATAGGACGAGCGATATTAAACATTTTGGTAATAACCAATGCAAGCTAAAATTGTCATTTTGCACAGACAAATAATGGTAATATATATGGTTCATGTTTGCTCCCTAGTAGTGCTTTTCAAGGTTGATGATCCAGTTCGTTTTAATACATCAATCATCATTGTTCTTACACAAAAAGAATACAAGAATGTATATATATTTCAAGCCATTTGCGGTTTTTAGCTTCAATCCTAAAAACGGTTATAACTATCATTTGGAGCTCTTTTTTAGGTACCTAATAGTTTTGCAGAATTCAAGAAAGAACGCTTTTTACAGCTGAAAATTTCCAACTCAGCAGTCTGGACACCTCCAGGGGCAAAAATTAATTAAAGGTGCATGGCTCCGCTGGGCCAGCCCGAGAACATGGGTTGATACACAAGCGATCACCTCCCGGGGATTGTAGTGAGACGGCCACACCACTAGACAGTCTCAATATCAAGGACTTGCTATTTAGCACGATATGAAATGCCGCAGGCCCCTCGAAGAGAGCCGTGTTTGATAATGCCGCAGTGAAATGCTTTTTTGGTGCTGCCATGGGGTCGAGCCCTAGAGACTGGAATGCGCTCGTCTTTTTTCTTGAAGCTCGCTCACAAGTCAGCCTAACCGCGTGTGTGCATTCGCCAGTGCTTGTGGGTTGATGCACAATAAATCTGCTTCTTTGACTACCGGCGTCTTCTATGACATTTTGGTGGAGATGCTGGGTGCATCTCATATACGAAGAGCTTCTGGGCGGCTCCAACGCTCAGCTACGCACCGTAGACACGACAGCTGTGCACAAGATGAGCCACCGCTCGAGTGGCTTAGCTCCCGAGTATGGTCCTGTTGCCTCTCCACCTCAAACCATGTCGACCACGGCTGCAAGGCAAACGGTTCAGCTCTCTGTGAGTGCTCAACCGCTGCTCTTCTATGCTCCTCCTATACCGACGCCGTAGTACGGCTGCAAATGTGAGGACGTTGAGGACTGGGGGACTACCTAAGACCACATCGCTGCTTTTAATGCGTGGTACGTGGAACGAAGTCTGCGGAATGTTTATTTTTCGCTTGAAGACGCCTCCAATATGCGGTAAAACCACAGATCACCACTTGGCAAAATTTCCGGCGGCACGTGCTCGGAACCTTCCTCAGAAATGAAAGGAAACAGATGGCTGAACTGACTTTCAGTCCCACGCGGAGCGGCCTAACGTGAGCTTCCCGATGTTCGTGGAGGAGACGACTCGGGTGTTCAAGCGCTCAGATCCGTTCATGTCGGAGGCATAGAAGGCGCGTCATCTTAAGCGAGGCGTCAAGCAGCAACATGAAGTGAGGGGCGAGTTGGCCTGACATATTTACCTAGTGAAGCAACACAACGGCACAAGGCTAAGGGAAGAAAGAGACAGACACAGCGCTGTGTCTGCCTCTTTCCCTTGGCCTTGTGCCGTTGCGCTGCTTAACTAGGTAAATATGTCAGGGATCCGTACGCGACTGTAAGCGTACTGTGGCTGATTTTACGAGGTAAGCGACAAGCATGGAGAGAGTACCCTGTAGCAGCGATTTGTGCATTTTCATCGTGCTGTGAACATCACTGCGGTGGACGTTTACTTGCCGACAACCGGGAACGAAAGTGAGGCCTTTCGTGAACTAATCCGAAGTATCTTGCGCGCAGAACTGCAAAAGCTACCCTCTCTCGAGCAACACCTGCCTGTTGGAGGCATCTGGGATATTGTGAGCGAAACACTCTGCCAAAAAGACCAGCAATGCCGTCCCACCAGCCTGTCCCAGCCCATCCATCCCAGCCTCTCGCGCCGTATGTGATCACTTACAGTGACGTGTTGCGCACCCCTGCGTCAGCAGCACTGGCTTGCTGCAGCCTATTGAAGCTCCTCGAGTACCTTTTTAACAAGTCGTTACGTACTTGCTCGGGCCATTTCTTGCATCAGCATTTGGCAAGTGGTATATTATATCACCACTGACTACCTCACCCGGTATTGCGAAACTCTTGCCAGCGGCACCTCTACTATTATTGCTCACTTTTCCATCGTTAGCCGAGTTCTTCACGATGGCCCTGCGGGCGTTTAGACTGGCAGAGGCATGTCATTTACTTCAGCTATATCCCAGGAAGTGATGCGGCTCCGTTGCTCTAGTCACCGTAGAATACATAATCAAACGAATGACCCTACTGTGCGACTCAACAAGCCCATCACCGATATGATTTTCATATACTTCGAGGATAACCATATGAACAGGGACCAGGTACTACCACATGTCACATTCGCATGCAACGTCGCAGGTCAGCAAATGATGCGCTTCACAACGTTTCCTCTGCTGTTCGGTCGTGAAACCGTTACTATGCTGGACGCAATGTTACTGCCAGACGTTGCCCACTGGTGGTGACGAAATCGTTCAGCACGCTGCGGCCCCCCGTCAGCTGTCTAGACTGTGTACCTGTATACAGCACAAGAGTGATGCTCAACGTTACAACCTTCGACACGGGGAGGTAATTTACTACCCTGGATTGGTGTGTGGACTCCTGGTCGCCAGCAGGGTCGCTGCGAGAAGCTTCTGCTTCGCTACTTCGGCCCATACCATGGTGTAGCTCAAATTCAGTGACGTCACATACGAAGTGATCCCACAAAAGGTTGTTCACTCCTCCAGTCGGCAGGCAGTATCGGTAGCCGCACGCTGCCAGAATGAAGTCATTCCACACCCGCTAGGCCAATCCATATGTTTTGTTCCTCCTTTTGACTGCTTTTCCTTACTTCCCATGCAAATTCGATATTAGCGTATCATGAGATTCTGCTTGCCCTCACCTCTACACGCGGCATCAGGGCAATGCCGCAATTTTAAATTTTGTCGCCGCCATGTCAAGCTTGTGAAAGTGGCAAGCGCTCGTCTTCTCTCTTGGAGCTTGCTCGCGAATTACTTAGCCTGACTGTGCCTGCTTTCGCCAGTGCTTTTGTGTTGGTGTCCCACTAAATGCGCTTCCTTAGCCACAGGTTTTTGTGACAATAGACATAGTGGAATTGCTGCGGACGATAGACTGCTGCTCGAAAGCGATCGCGCGGGATCGACGAGATGTACTTCGAGGAAAAGGTAAGAAAGCAGAGTGTTCACAGTGACAAACTGCAACAATGTAAGACCAAATAAGCGAAGTAGCTGGCCGCGCGAGCGCTCGGCGCAAAATATGGGGCGAGTTGCTGAAGAGGGAGCTCGTAGTCGTAGGGCTGGGCACAGAGGGGCACTAGATCTCTCATGGCAAGCCTCAGGTACATGATAGCGCATTTAGGAACGCATGAGTAGCACATCCCTTGTGTTGAATCGCCGCACAACACAAAGCTGCACTCGATATCACTGGAGAGAAAGCCCTAACGCAGTGACACGCTATGAAACATTGCTCAGATCAGAGAAAGCAATAATCCTCCTGCAAGCACTTGAAGTGCCGGAAGCAGATAAATTTCGGAAGAGAGAAGTTGAAAAAAACATTACGTGGAACGAGCCAGAAGTATGCGCATCAGAGGGGATTTGATAACACCTATCTTCCTCATTAAGCTCGGGGCGACAACTTGAATGTCTAAGCGTTCCTCATGAATAATGAAAGCTTAGTTATAATGAGCAGTCTGGGCTCTCCTTCGTCGCATGCAGCTACCGAGGCGTCGCTTGCACAATTTGAGTCTAGAGTGCGTGTACTTGTGCATGTACAAACAAGCGAAACGAAAACTTGCGATATGCAACACTATGCGTTGTATTAGGCAAAGTGCTTCCTCTGTGTAAATCCCCACAGTATATTTTTTTTATTTAGAAATACTGCAGAGTCGCTTGACTCCAAGCAGTGGAAGAAAGAAGAGTAAGTGGCAGCAGAAATCAAGACGAGCGGCGGGACTAGGTTTGAATTTGCGCTGCGCCATGCATTTGTCATCTGTGGACGTCCGAAATGGAGCGGTACCTACTTGCTGAACTACGTGAGGTTTCACGGAAGATAGCCGCATGTATTGTTTACGAAGACGGATTGAGGATAATTGTCGTTATGCGTATTTAATACCGCAAATGTTTCTCTTTGGAGCGATATCTCTTTTCTTATCCAGCAGACAAAATGCATATCCAGTGATGTGGCTTAATTTGAGAACGACTGTTTACCAGGCGTTGAGCTGTTTCATTCCCGAGTCTGTTAATGAACCTAGCTATCTTGCAGCGAACTCAATTAACGAATCTGTACCTCAAAAAAGCAGGATGAGGTCTGGCAATATAGGCTGGAAGAAGTTTTTGCTATAGGAGAACGTAAACGTGTGTAGATGAAGTAAACTACGGTGTGTGTATGTGTCCTAACAGAAAGAGCAGATTGCAATTATCTTAAATACTTTTATGTTTTGAAGAAGCTGGTATGATACCATGATATCTTTAAACCAATGACGTAACTAGGGTCGACGGCATCTAATGTGGTCATCTTGCATGTCATCGTGGGCTACATGCTTCTCCCAGGGAATTTATTTTGCTTGGCGAAAGGATGATCCTGTTGCTCCTCGTATCATTTCATTTAGGTGCTGTTTCTTGCTATTGTAACGCGGTTACGACAATTGCAAGAACACTTTAATGCGAACAACAGAAAATAGACGTTGGTTACAGTAACAGAGGGAACTAAAACGGGTAAACGTAGCACATAGCGGCAGAAAATAAGGCAAAGGGAGCATAAAAATTTACATATATATAGGGTCGCATCAGCCGGTGTTTAGGTAATTGTGGACGAGTGAAATAGCTTTTTGTTCTGCATAGATGCAGCTGCTTACCGCTGTTGAAGCGATGTATCTGATGTTGATGAGTTCCAATTCATTTCCGAGGCGTACTGGCCTGGTGTGTTTAAAGCGCTGTCTCGTTCCTCTAGCTCTCCTTTCGCCGAGCGTCGGCCAGTTCTTCGCAACCTCTCCTCGGATGAGTACTCTCAAATGCAGCGAGCCGAGTCTGAGAGCATCACAGACTGTTTCAAGCAAGCACACAGATACATAACAAACTCAAAGTAGGTCTGAGAACAAAAGTAAAAAAATACGGAAATCGGCGAAGAGTAAAGCGCCACATCGGATATCTTGGACACGAAAAGTTTCCAGCGCCTGCGCCCACACGGCTGAAACAGCGCCGTACGCTGATATACTGTCCCCTGGCGCGTTATTCATCACGTTGTCGCTCAACTGCTTTTGCTTCAAATTGCTGCGCCCCGTGGTGTGCGGGGTGTCTCACTGGTGTCGCAGCGAGTCGGAGAGGTCCCAGCGCGGACTGACTCCGGCCGTCGGCGGCGTCCGACCGTGCCGTCGTTTGTTCTCCGCGAAGGAGTGATGGGCCGTGGCGGCGGTCGCTCGCTTATCGCCCGCATTAGCCGGCCGCAGTGGCAATTGCCACGCGGCGGTTACGGGATTATCGGGATCGCTCGCGTGGTCTCGGCCGACGTCTGCGCGGAGCCACTGTCCGTGGTCAGCGGACGCCCCTTTATTTTCTTTTCGCCAGCTTCCCCTGTTCTCCTCTTGTCGCCCCATTGTTTCCACTTATTTATTTTCTCTGCCCCTGGCCTCCCTCGTCACCGAGCAAGCAGGGAGAAGCGATTTCTGTCTCTTGTCACCGAGCGACGCTCGCGGAGGTCGCACGCTGACTGTGTAGGGAGAGCCCCGCCTCTGAATGTACTGTGCCATCACGACTTGGCTTTTTGCCAGATAGCGCCTTTATTTCCTGGTTCCTGAGCGAATAATTCTTTTTCATTGTCCGCGATCGCGTCGCTGCGCCTGGTTTTGTTGACCTTTCCTCTTTCGACATTGTGTTGGCACCCGCTTATCTGCCACGCGGATGCATCTCGGGGCGTGCAGAATTTCGCTTCTTGTGTCGAGCTGCCAGCTTCGCTCCAGTGACTGTGCCCATGATAAATTGTAATTAGTCATGCTTATTGTCATCTTATCTCTGCTCGCTTTGTCTATTCTCTGCCACTAACATTTTTCTCGATACCGTCCCAGTCGAAAAAGACTACAGAACTGTGTCAAAAACACGACAAAATGTCTTGTAGTTCTGTCGTAACCATCAGATTTTTCTGTAGTTCTGTGGTACTTTTCTGTAGTTCTGTAGTTTTTCTGCAGTATATTTCTGATGTCTGTAGTTCTGTAGCACTTTTCTATTGTAACTACAGAAATTTCTGATGTTACGACAGAATGTTCTGTTGTCACAACAGGTTTCCCGTTAAAAACCGCACAGAAATTCTGTCGTAACATCAGAAAATTTTCTGTCGTTTTTTTCGACTGGGGTGGGACCTGCTGCTAGCTTAAGCTGCGATAAAATGCAGCTGTCCTCTCTACGCACAGAAGACACTACAGTGAACGAATAGGCCACTGCTTAATTCGGACGGCTCATGTATTTTCTTCTCGTTATCTCTTCCACTGCACAGACAGGGTGACGATATCAGTGCATATATGGAAATTTCACATGCGTCTCGATAAGTTTAAGGGACTATTACTCATTAAGCTGCGTAATTCCGATCACTCAGCGGTAGGGTTCAAGAACTTCTTTCTCCTCCCTGGTGGTGTGGAAAAGGATGTCTGATCAAAGTGTCTTCTCGACGCTACTCAATATGTAACACAGATCAATGAGAAGCGATAGATGATCTTGGTGCAGTTAATTGCATTGTGTCATTGTTGCCGCGCCATCCTCCTGGCTCCTGGCTGTGTTCACCTCTGGTTTTAAGGCAGCTCAGATTCAAAAAGCCTTCCATAGCGCAACCTAAAAGAGAAAAAAAGAAAAGTAAGAAAGAACAACACAAAGGGAATTCGAACCTCTGTCTCCAGCGTTCAAAAAGGTGGAGCTAATCCATTTCATTGCAAAAGTGTACTTTTTTTTTCTTTGTTGTATTTATTTCACACCCAACTCAGGCTGGCTTATATGCGATACTGCTAATTATAAAACTTTCAAGTTAATCACTTTTTCAAATACATCGATAAACTCAGCTACACAAGACTAAGCTTTCAAGATATCAATTATCTGCGGAATAGAATCTCTAAAATACTCTTCGATTGGTCTCACATTGAGATCAGCATGGCGAAAAGCCATTCGGCGTTTCCACAGGCTATGCAAGCCTAAAAACACTGCCATATTATGCGGAACACTGTCATCATTTTCTACAACCAAGAACCGAATTCATCGCAATCTTTGCACATAGATTGCGGGAGGAGGGCGTTTTAATTGTTACTCTTATTCGCTTTCATAAAGTTCCTGCATTTTCCTACTGGGTGATGCTGAGTGGACGCCTACAATTGAGATCATGGAATCACGTTTTCGAGGTTTAATTACAAACGCGTTTATTACTGCATGTTCAACCATACGTATCCTGGGTGCTTGCATAATATGAGGCGAATTTTGTCACAGGTTAGTTTTATCGCGACTGCATTAAAGCTGGCATTCAGTGCGAAAACCCGTCGTCATCCAGGTGGCGTCGGCCTGTCTAAAAGCACTGGCCTTGGGGCACAGCATGAACTGGAATCAAATCAGTGGTTCGCTTTAGTTTATTGCAACGTTCTTAGTAATAGACAGTTGGAAAACTGTGCTGGCGCACCGCGATGCAACGTGGGCCCAAGCAATCGCCTGTCCGGCGTGATTTAATCGCAAAGCGACTGCAGCGCCCCTCTCCCCCGTTGAGGTAGATGGGTGAGGCCATTGAGCTAATACACAGGCGGAAATTTTAAAATGCTACTAACCCTCTTCTTTCAGCGATGCAACAGAAAATAAAATTGCGTTTGCATTTTAACACACTTTTGGACGCATATGAAAGCCACCCCATCTACTGAGGTGTCTAAAGCAAGGAGATAGCAGACGCGGCTCAAGCGTGTCGTCTACAACCTGCCTGCTTGAAATACGTCGGCAAACGCGGTGCCGTTTAATTCATACAAATATGTGTTTAAAAAACGCAAGCGCAATTTTATTTTCTGTTCCGTAGCTGAAGGAAGAGGGTTAGTAGTATTTTAAAATTTCCGCCTGTTTATTAGCTTAATGGCCTCACCCATCTACCGCAGCAAGGGAGAGGGGCGCTGCGGTCGTTTTGCGATCACCTAAGGCCGGACCGGCCAACGCCCACTTAGCACCACGCAGTTTTCGAATTGTCTCTTTCTAAAAACGTTGGTTGATAGGATCAAACTTCCCAAAGCGACTCAGGTTATGAGGGTCTCTCTAGTGCGGGGCTCCGAAAAGTTTGACCACATGGGGTTTTCATTATGCACTGGCAACTCACAGTACGCAGTCACCTTGTTTTTCGCCTCCTTTAAAAAACGGCTGCTGCGGCAGGGGATCGGTCCCGTTTCCTTTTGCTTAGCAGTCAAGCACCGAAGCCACTGGCACACTGCGGCTGCTTGAAGTTAATTAAATTACTTTCAATGTACTAAATGTCTGAGCATGTTTGAAACCAATTAACTTCATATGCTTCCGTAATTTGCTAGTAAACAGAGAGGTTTACGTAGCAACTAGCTGTGTATACTTTTTTCAAACTACAGTTGATATTAAGATGACGCGAAAACTAGTTAAAATTATTTTTAACAAATGTGTCTTTAAATATACCCCTGCAAGTGATCCTGATACCAGGAATATTCTTGTAAAACAGCAGCAGGAATTTGAGAGTTTTAGATATATCGTAAATCGAGTCCACTTCCGAAGACGGCAAAAATAGGAGCCAGGTGGGGCTCTTTGAGGATAACATAAGCTGCCTGAAGAACATCTTTCGTACCAGGCAGTTCATAAGCAGTGATATGAAAATGAAATCGAGCGTCTCTGACTCGTGCAGCTGGAGGTGACAAACATTTATTTGTACAAGAAGGTGTTTTGACCGAGGCTCTATTGGCCCAGGCCCTCACAAATCTAGGTGCAGCTCCTATTCCGGAGCCCCAATGGCGTCTAACGCTGCTCGCGCCCTGGCAAGGTCTGCTGGGACTGTAGGTCATGGCAGCTGAGCAGCGCCGCCTCCCATGCCTCCCTAGAAAGGTGGGTAATGAAAGATTGGGAACGGTGGGGATTGGATGGACAGGTCCAGACCATGTGGCAAACATCCGAGAAGGTCGCTCCACACAGGCTGCAGCCCCCATCAAAGTCTGCATTGAAGTGCTTCAAGACTGCCGGGCACAGCATTGTGTACAAAATTTTGAGAAGGAACCTTTCGTGCGCTCTCCGGAGTCCTTTACAGGGTTCTGGAAAGCGGCGGTGGCTGTCCTTATAATATGTGGTAATTTCTTTGAATTTAATAAGACTTTGAGTGGGCTCGGAGTAGACTTCCCAAGCAAGTTTGACAGTTCTCTGACTAGCCTACTGTCTTCGGCTAAACACCGCCCACGCTAGGCCACTCGCATTTCTGGAGTAAGACAAAACTGATATTTTGTTTAGAATTTATAATTGTGACAGCAACGTTTTTTATTAGGGTACATCAGCAGCTACTGGCGCGCTCGCTGACGCATACATGCAGGAGAGTACCAGGGGTCCATCTCCTGGTCTTTCCTTGGAGAAGCTGTTGCCATAATGTATTCGCGCCTTGTCATTAGTTCTCGCAGCAAAGTGTTTCGCATGCAGTCTGCTAAACAGCGACCATAACCGTGGCCTTGACGAAAGACGTCTAGCACTCCCAACCTACTGCGTTCCGCAGTTGGCTTTTTCAGATAAGAACCACAGAGCAGATATTGGAGGAGAAAAGAAAAGTCGAGGAAGGGCTAGCGCTGCGCCAAAAATGGCAAAATAAAGTCCAGTCTCACTTCGCACAGGTCGGTTCGCAATGCGTGCTTCAGTGCGGCTGTCTTAATCTGCAAGCACACTGTTGCCACTGGTACGCTTCGTGTTAGATTTTACCGTTACGCTAATTTTCCCTTCAGATTTTACATATTCTATTTCTTACGTATCGGAAGGGACTAAAGTAAAAGTTTAGTCTCTGTAGAAGACATGCCTAGGTGGCAGTAAAGAAGACAAAAATTAGAGCAGTGACGAAGTACGAGAAGGTCAAAAGGAACGTCGTTTGACGAACTCATTTAACTCCATGTTTAGACCTTTAGATCGACAAATATTGTGTGACGGGTCGGGTTATTTGTGTATGAAGCAGCCACCCTTGCATAGCTGGATCGATAATTTGTGTTGTCCTCGAGGAAGGAGTAGCTTTCCTTTTTGTTTTTCTATTCCCCCGAGAAGCGCCCTCTACCGCTTCCGCACTTTTCTGGTGTGGTGTGATGCTTTTCTTCAGCTTGTTCCGTGGCGTCGCAAAACGAAAAAAACAAAAAACAAAAACAAAAAATGAGATTCGCATTATGCAGCTAATGGACGTTTTCCCTAGCAGACTAACATAAGTGCATATCTCTTTAGTTACAGATCTAGGGACAACCTGACTCACCATCCACATGTAACTGTAAACACGGAGCTTTTATGACTGGCGTGATGCGTTTGGCTAAAGTTACGCCGAAAACGAGCTTCATTTTGAGTTAGGAAATTTTTTAGTAATAGATGTATATATGTTCTCATTACACATCAATACTGCAAACAATTAATATTTATTAATAAAATATGCGATGAAATTTCGCTCAGCTTAGCTTCAACAATTTCGTTTCCATTTTATTCTTTTACTGTCTAATAATGGCCTGCTCTTTTTAACTGTACAGCCAGCGAACGACGACGCTCGCTAGCTAAAGGTCTGCCATCACCCAGACCATGCAGTAGTTACTCATAGTAGCGAAGAAAAAGGAACCCTAACATACGGCCACAAAGACCTGTCCACTGTTTATGGTTTGATTTTGTTCCTTCACGCATCAGTGACTTCGCCGGATTCGTTTTTCGACGTTACGCTGACTGCAATGTCGAGACCGTTTCTTCTTGGTCCGTAAATAGAAGCGGCGCATAAGTCGCCTTTTTTGATATCAAGAGGCAGACGCGCGGCGGCACTATCGAAATGACGTACAAGCCTGCGAAAAGACAGCGAACTCTAGGAATGAATCAAGTACCAGAGACAAAAGGGACGCCACACAAAACACGTGTTTTATTTTCTTAACTGCTTAGCGTAAGGCGCATGGAGCGATCTGAAGCGAACGCTCCATCCTTTTTAACGGTCTCCGTTTCTCTGAAAAAGTTTAGAAGCAAGTCGCAGACCGCAGCGGGGCGTATTGCCTGTCCCCAGACCGAAATTTGACAAGGATAGCTGCAGGGGAGCGCAGTGGGTACGTTTGTGCGTGTTGTCGCGACGAAACCATCTGAGCAAGTGTTGTAAATATATATACGAGCTTATGGTCCGGGCCTGCGGACCAAGGCTGCAACTGGACCGGAAGGGAAAAAAATGGATGGCCATTGTGACCTAAGCTATCGATTACCGCAGTGGGGCGAATATTTCCGTTGTGCCTTTATTTTTACGCGACTGTGCTTATTGGCATTTTTTGTTCTCCTCGAGAATGGCAACCCGACCTCTGACGTGCTGCCTCATGACGCGCCCTTTGTACATGCCTTTCCTGCTACTGCAGCTCTCCTTTCTTAAAAGCAAAAACAAACAAACCAATGAACGAAAAGGCGCCTACTTCTAAACCTTTCATTTGTTTCATTTAGTTCTTCAATATCGACCGTCTGTTCCAGCAAACACCTACCACTTTACTGCATCGGTATAGCTTTCTATCGTATTGCCGTTTTATTTGTTGTCGCTGCTTCCTTTTCATACTCGTCAGCGGTGTCATCGGTTGGCCTTTCTGGCCCAACTGTGTCATTGAGAAAGACGCTGTTTTCATGGTGTACTTATAGACAGACGCTTTATATCCCGCTCTTCGGAAAGGTACGCCGGATTGCGCTAACGATGGGAGAAATATCGTTGTTTGAGGACAGACGAAATGTTTTTTGGCTGGAAGCCTACGAACAGATTCCGTGATTCATTTCTTCCATTTCCACGTCGCATGACGCGTGAAGAGAACTGCACAGAAATCAGTGAAGACACCAGTGTCGCAGAAATATCCAAACATGGGCGCGAGCGTGAAATTCTGAGCAGGAGCGTCATAGGACCCTACGATGCTTAGAGTATGTTATTTTAGTATAATTTAGTTTTAACGATCCAAAGCGACTTAGGCTATGAGAGAAGCCATAGTGAAGGGCTTCGGAAATATAAACCACCTAGAGTTCTTTAACTTGCAGCAACTGGCTCCTTGCTCTTCACCTGCATCGGAAAGAGGCCGCAACGGCCGGGATGCAATCCCGCATCCTCGGGCGCAGAAGTCGAGCACTTTAACGACTGCACCACCAATGCGAGGAATCATACGGAACGTAGGACGACCAGGTTATAGATGGGTGATGCTAGCCACAAACGTTTTAAAGGGTCTCGGCTCTTTCGTTCGCTTCTACTCACTGAGCTGTGCAGTACGCTCTTCCTAAGTCGTCGCTTTTGCTACTTCATGCGCTATAGCACATTCGGCCTGACGTCTTTTTCTGTGCAGAGTCCTCCGCTGATTGACGCGCCACAGCGTCCGCGTTGTCGTTTGTGCCTTAGCGACGCTTTCTGCCGCTTTGCCACTTTCTAACATGATGTACAGTCTTTGTCAAAAGTGTAGAGTCCAGGGGGTCTGCTTCTGAGCCACTTCGTGTGGCTTGCAATGAATTTCCAATGTTGAAAACCTCTTGATGGCAAGAAGATTTTTTGTACTACCCTCTGAAATCAAAAGCACGTCTATTGATGTTTAATCTGCGCCACTACACGGTCAAAGTGACAAAGGTACTTTTCCGTAAGCTATACGTTTCCGGCATAGGCACAGTTAAAAACAGACCAAAAATGTAATTTTTCTGTTTTGCGGTACCAAAGCCACGAGCGTTTGTTATTTTGAAGATGCTTCCTGACTTCCAGCCTGTTACGCTTTGCTTTTCAACTGCGCCAATTTGGCTCGCGAAGGCATGACACGAGGCGGGTGTTGACAGACCGAAATGACGTTGACTTGTGCCTGAGCATTCTGCCATAGCGTGTTCATGGAATATCGGAGACATTATGCATCACAATGGTGACAGCGATGATGGTGCTCTCCGACGTTACCTTTCGTCTCAACGAAGTAGAGTACACTTCATGCGCTTGCACGGAGTTAGACGCTGTGCTTTTTTTCTTTTTTAGGTTGCGTAATATTATGCGTACCTGAGCTGGTGAAGCCGTGCGCCCTATAAGATATTTCATTTGAAACTAGGTGAGCATATGGAAGCGCATTCGTGTCGTTTACAGTATTTATTTATAAACAGCTATTACAAAATACAGAACTGAAGAGAAATGACTACGAAAATGACCGAGTGGTTTGAAGGTTGGCCCGAGGCAGCGTTTCTTGCCAGTGAATTCGCTTCCCGTAAGAACTGCACGCAATTGTGCCGCCAAGCTCGCAATATCACTAGAGATTTTCGGTTCCTGCCTGATTCGTGCTCTGGCGATGCTGAAAATTTAAAAATTTGGAGACACGGGCGCATGCATTTGACACGCGGCACAAATTCGCCGACAATGAGCGCTCCGTGCTTACCAGGTTTGAAACGTTAGCCGAAGGATCTGCTCGAGTTGGACCTTCGTTAGTTTGATTGGATGTCTGGTACAGTGGGCATTGCTGAATTGATTTTTCAAGTTTGCCTTGTTCAGTTCATTTCTTCGCTTGCAACACCAGTAAATTTTTATTTCGTCGCGTACGGTTTCAGCGAAAACTTTGACTCTGCAGGTGATTGGCTTCATGACAATGTTGAACTGAGCATTAAAAAAAAAAAGGAAGTACTTGTGGCCGCGATGTCGCTGTTCACCATGATGGAATCTTTCGAGGGCTTTGCTGAAACTTTATTGGAGAGAAGGTCTTTAAATAGCAATGAGGTGCTCTAGTTGAGCGCACGTAAATTTGGCACATAAATAATTAGTTGTAAAATCTGGAATCCCGCAAGTGCACTGAAATTAATAATTCTAATGAGCCTTCTATGCACCTCTTTCACAGTATTAGAGCTGTCGCAGCAAGCACACGGCGTGTTGTTTCGCTAACGTAGACTATTTACGGCTGCAGCTTATGCTTGATACTTCGACTTGTCTTTATTATCTTAACCTAGTCAGCATCGAAGATGACATTCACTGCCTTTATGCAGTTTAAGAACTTATGAATAACCTTGAATGTATAATCTAGTGTTGACCGCCCGTACAGATATCTAAATTTACTATAATACATTCTAAAACAGCGCAAAAGAACAGGGACGAGAGAACGAAACGTACAACACGTTTCGTTCCTGTTCTCCCTGTTCTTTTGCGCTGTTTTAGAATGTATACATACCAACTCGCCCAGGCTTCTATTTTGGCAGATTTACTATAATACGGTTGGCTACAAACCGCAAGTTGCACGAGCATGATCTTCATCATATCCCATGTTAGTACATTCTTCTAGAGTTAAAAAAAGGGGCTCGCATATAAAAGCAGTGATAAATTTAATACAGATAATCGTCACGGCATACCAATCCTAGCATCTATCAGCTTCATTTCAAGAAAAATATATTGCAACGATTACAGTGATGCGTAATGTTCATGAAAATCAGGAAGGTTGAATTTTGTTCTGCAAGACGTCCTCGTGTTGGTATCATTCTGAGGTACTGGTGAATCTCTGAGCGATGCAAGGTGAACACATGTTTCGGCTAAGGTTTGCCGACGAAGCGCCCTTATTTCGCTCACGTTTGAGGCGTTAGAGGTTAATCCTTTTCACCGATCACCTGCCTGAGCATTTGTCTAATTTTAGTACGCCACCACATCATACGGCCGAAGACGCCTACAGTACCGCGGGAGCGGAACTGAGAGGAGCCCTCGTCGTCGTCCGGCCGGGTGCTTGAAACCGTCTTGGAACAGCAATATTTGCTAAAGACATGAGGCTATGGCTTCGTCGTACGCTATACAGTTGACGCCGTCAATGTGCGTGAGGCCGCGAACATGTGCCAGTTGACTTAACTTATACAACGATCGTCTGACTGCTAGAGACCACCTGCAATGACTCGAAGAACCTGGCTGCGCTTTTGTCTCATCTGCGTGGAATCTCTCCGCTGTTAAAACAATGTCGCAAAGAATTTGAAATGTTTCGCACGCTTAGTAAAGAAATTATAATTCGCGTTTTGTGCAATCCAGTTTCTGCCTTTCTACTGTCGCCGCTCAGCTTCGAGCTTATCGTCAGGGTTCCGGGCAACTCTCTTTCACCTTGCTGAGACATTCAGAGACTTTCCATGTGCCCCAGAGCTGACGGTGGTATCACTGAGGCCTCGATTACCAGTAACATCTAATTTCAAGACGGGAAAAGTGTGCGTCGGCTCTCTCGTTCGGGCACTCTTCAAGCCATAGACGCCCATGCTCCACAAGGAAGGCGCCATTCGCCCACCTGAGCAGTGAGTTTTCCGTCTTCCAGAAATGAAAGGGGGTCTGAACATCAAGGATCCTTCATGCAGCGTTACTATACTTGCGGGAGGGCGAATCAGATCTGACAGACTATGTCGTGATCAGTAGCACCTGCGGGAAATTGTTTATTCTGTCAAGGGGGTATGACCACCATAAGACGAGAAGCCCTTTGGATGTTGCTAGACAGCACTACCGTAGCTTCTTTCATACTTTTTCGGACAACATCGTGGACCGCATTCACATATACTTTGCTGTGATCATCATCATCAGCATCATCATCATCATAATCATAATCATCAGCCTGACTATACCCACTGCAGGGCGAAGGCCTCTCCCATATTTCTCCACTTAGCCCGGCTCTGTGCTAGGCGAAGGAATAAAAGAGGATAACAAGTAATGGCTCCTTGAATTGATTGCAATGAGTAATTACTTCCTCATTCCCAAGAAACTCTATGTGCCTACGCAGCCTGCTTCCCTGAGATGGACAGCAAAAAGTGTCTCGGTTGTTAACCTTTGCAGTACAGCATTGCGGCTGACACCGGGAAGCGGTCGGTACTTCCTCGCTCTGACAGGGTGTCGACGCGGCTTTCACCTACTTAAGGGGCGAGAATTGCGAACACCTGGAAATATCGAGGATCAGATTAGTCGTAATCCCAGTTTGTCCCTATAATCATGGAGGAGCAACTGTATTTGATGAAACCTCTACTACGTCGACACCGCACTTAATTGTATTGCTATCACTCCTGCTGGCGTTAATCATAGCAACTACTTTGGTCCATCACCAAATTAACACCAGTAACCGTTTAACTAACCGTCGTCTCCGTCAGTGTGTATTGCCCGCCCAAAGGCTAAATGTGCAAGCGAAGGTGAATTGCATGCTCGATCAGGGCATTGTTATGTCTTCGACAGAAACATAGTTTCTTCTCTTCTACTGGTGACCAAAAATAGGATACTGTCGGTTATTGAGTCGGCTACAGGTTAGTTATAAAAAAATCACAAAGCACGGCGTTTATTTTTATCGAGATAAGATGATTCTCTAGACACGCTGCAGGGATCCCAATTTTTCACTACCCATTGGGGAGATCACAGATTGAGAAACTCAGGTCTTCCGTATTTCCGCCTCCAAACGTGGCTTATTTCACCGAGGGCGCCGAGAGTTTCATTAGCACACTTGCGAGTTGTTTCGGCTTCAATGCTATGTCAGTTCAGACCGAAGTAGACGTCGATAACGACGCTGTGCCTGATGAAAGCTGCAGATTCAACGAGGCGGAAACACAGGATTATTTCTCCGAGCAGCGCGGCAATGCCAAGTACAAGTACTCTCTGAAACGTATTGATCCAACAATATTAATTGACCATTACAAACGCCTGCTGTTTCCTGTTGTGGATTAACTGCGGCACTGCCGACCGAGTCAGATCGCACTATCATTTTAATTTATCTTCTCACAACGTTTCCTTATACTGGCTGTTTGTAAAATAGAATTTCACTTACGAGTACACTTTAGAAGCTCATTGTGTCTTTCCAGCATCGAGGTTTTTGAATAATTGGCCTTTTGTTTCCTGTTTATTGAGATAAACAGGACAGATTCACCTATCACTAGAAAAGTTAGCTGTGTAGGGGTATGTTTCCTGCATGAAATTTAATAAAACGATCAGTCGCGACTACAAATTAAGCTGTCTAATAAATATGAATTTAATGGCCCCGTGTTTGACTTGGGTGTAAATTACTGATATCGCTATATGCGTATTATGTCACAATGTTCTTTCCACTTACTAATGAATTGCTGTAAGAATCGATTCAAGAATATGTTCTATTTTTTTTTTTTTCAAACGGTTTGCAAATTGCTTAGACACGGTATTGGCTACTTCTCTTTTTTTAAGATCGTAGCAGTGCTCCAAATATAGCAAACCAAATACAGCTCCTCCAAGAAAATAAAAATACTCAATTGAGTTTTCTTCACTCACTAGATCACACACACAAAAAAAAAAAAAATGATAACCACATCAGACCCTTATGTCACATAGTAACTCGAAAGACTCACCAAAAGCATAAATACTCCTTCACTCCCGACTTTGCTGGAACAAACCAATAGGCATTTTCCCTATGTATTTCTTGATTTTTTAAGCATTGCACCTTATTGCTGCTGCTCCAAATTATTTATGTACTTGTGTTTTTCGCTTGGGGCCCGAAGCCTCATTAGGTAGAATTACCTGCCTTTTAGCTCTGGGATTCACGATTGCTCATAATACGAAAAACTAAAATTCCAATTGTAACAAATATTCATATTTTCCTCGAAATGCCACGGAGTGAAAAGTTTTACTAGAAAAAGTATTTGAAAATAAAACTTTTGGAAGTACCCTTGCTAAAGATTTGTGATTTGTCTTCACACTCTGCCGGTCTGATTTTTGTGACCATTCAAACAGTGAATTTCTCTGTTTGATATTTGTGCTCCAAATATCGTTTATTCTCAGTCTTTTTCCATAATAGTTGGACTAGGTGAAGTCTTCAGTATATTGTCCATAAATAAAAATTAAAAGGCCTAAACAGGTCATGCAGTGCAGGGAGCTGACCACAGACCGTCCTCCCAGGTTACAGAGTGCATTTCGTGGCGAAATATGGCCCCTGGTGGGAAGGGAGGGAGTTGAAGATCAGTCTGGCATATCAAATAAAATGATGCAATCGGATAACGTAACAAGGTGTAGACAATTTGAGAGCAGTTAGTGGAGAACCTGTGCAGCAGATGGCAACTATCGGTCTGATGTCGACAGTTATTTTTTTCGAAGTCTTGCAGTACGTTCATGGCACACCTTCAAAATACCGACAGCGCTTACCTCGATAAGGACATTAACGTCAACAACGAAGGCTAGCGAATATTGATTTATTCATTTAAAAATTAATCACGGTCACCTACGAAAATTCAGACCAGTTTGCTTTCACATCCTCTACATACTCTTCCTTCCTTTAATCCCGCGTAACTTGCATTTACTGAAGTGTAAGAAGAGAAAGGTTTCCTTCCCGCAATATATAAAACCGCTAAGGTTTCAGATGTGTAGTATTGTAGCTATATATCTCCCCGAATAACAATTTGTATTTTGTATGTGCCTAAATATCCAGAAAAGCATGTTTAATGTTTCCACTGTAGTGCACAAGGAATTTGACTGTAACACAGCGTACCATTTTTTACTCTTGACAGCTAACTGAATTAGTATAGCTAAGAGCACGACGAGCAGAGAAGGTGCACCTTTTCCAGATTATTTGCAAGCATTAGTTCTTATTATCAAGAGGCAATAATACATTTTCACTTAATAATGCAAGGTTATTGGGAGAAGGATTTCAATGTTTAAGGGGGAGTGCAAAAGCATGCAGCTGGGCTCGCGGCTTAGTTTTATGTGCGGCTAACACGCATTTTCATTTTGAAAATCAGGTGCTGCGTAGTGCCCTCTCTTCAGAGTTATCACTTGGGAAAAGCTCTGAATGTGCTGTCTGAGATCAATATATATTGCTTTCACATTCTCATGCATTTGGCATTAAGGCCAACCAATTTTCAATTTCTTTACACATCACACATACAAAGCTGGCCATGGCTTGCAGCGGTGAGGTCGGTCGTATATGTCTCTCAACTTCAAAGCGAAATCCATCTAACGAGAGCATCATTCAAAGCACTGTAAATAGGGGATAAAATAACACAGGTGTGCACAAGCCCTCATCATGTCGAGAATTTCCTGTTGGTCAAGAAGTGCAGCAAGTTTATTAATTTTGACGAATAATTACTATTAATTGCTATAACGTTTCGTACCTGAATAAATGGGAACAGGTGCGAGCATTCGACTGACTGCTACGTAAAAACAATAGTAAATTTGTGCGCGCATAACATGCTCAATACACTCATTCCATTCTTTCCCTTGCATTCCACTCTTTTTCTCACCCTGCCCGTGCTCAGGCTCCGGACTCGTCCGTGTCTCCCACTCCGGCAGCAGGGGGTCTGGCGTCGTCGCTGAGGCTCCACTTCCGGCTGTCTGAGCAGCACTTCAGCAAGGGCGAGCTGCGCCTCAAGTGTGTCTCCCGTCAGCTGCGCGAGTTCACGGCCGCCAGCGAGCTGCGTGTTCCCGTCGGCGGTGCGGATCGGCGACACAGCTCGGGGCTGCAGGTCTCGCTCTCTAATAGTGAGCACACGCCCTTATTCCTCTCTTCTTTAGTTATGCTTTTTTTTGCACTCGCTGTAACATTTAATCAGGGAGGGGGGGGGGGAGATTCTATCGAGTGATGCATTCGCAAGTGGACTGCTTACCTAAATAGGCCTCGAAGTGATTCGGTAGCCGGGCTGCGGAAGGGAAATTTGGAAAACTCGGTTATGTAAAGTGCCATCACCGTTTGTCAGTTCTAGCGGATGTATTCTGCTTAAGGTTTTGCAGCGGCAACTGTTACAGTCTTGTTACCATGGCGTCGTGGTCATCGTAGTAGGGCTAGTAGCAGCAGTAGCTAGCGTATCCTGACGGGCGTTATTGTGACTCTAAGGAAGCTACTGTTGACATAGCAGGATGCTGGAGGAAAGCGAGACGGCTTGCTATAAAGCTGGCTACTCCGGCTGATTACCCTGGAAGGAGGAGGCTGTGGCGAGAGTGAAAGCATGCGTAATCAAAAGTGGTTACTACTCTAGGCGAGTTAGGGCTGACAGAGGAACTCCTGCCGAGAGAACAGGAATGCGCAGCATGTGGAAGGTTTGCATATAACAATGTGGAGTAGGGTATTCGTAGAAGGAGAGTATGGACATAGCTGTAGAGTATGAATAGGTGGCGAGGTCGACGTGGCGCGGCGCCTGCAAGTTTCACGCCAGGGTCTCTTTTATAACAATCAATAGCTAAAAGAAGATTTAGATCCATTTGACGGGCTATTGTGAGGGAAAATACAGAGCACGCTCGAACTGGACATATACAGGAACATGTACCTCTCAAATTCTTTACGAATGAAATACAAAAAAATAATAATTGAACAAATACGCTCAAATTTCGAATTATTGGGTATCACGAACATAGGCCAAACTTTTATCTTCCCTCGCCGTCTCCCCTTTGTGCCGCAGCAAACGGCAGCTGGCAGCTCAAGGGCTTTCTCTGGGCGTTGATGCTGGTCCTGGTCCTCCCGAGGCTGCTGGCGGCATCGACGTAGTGCGGCATCAACTTAGAGTCGAAAGAGGGTTGCAGGTCAGGGCACCGCTGCAGCTACGCTCATCCAATGGCTGTATCCACAAGGGCTCCAGCATAACCAGCAGCTCCGAGCGGCGGGGCCCCCTGCGACACGGAAAGAAGTGCTCTGCGGCGCGAGCGGAAGCCTCGTCCACCTACCCTGGAGATTCAATGCCAGCCACGTCATTCTCCTCGCCTACGAGTCCTCCTTTTCAGACGTTTCTGTTTATTTTCTCATCGTAGCGTGGCGCCACTTACGGGGAGCAGACGCTTGCATCATAGCTCGACCGAATGACATAGCGAGGCTCGTGTGCTTTCCGCTAATGTCTGCGAATGCCGCCTGACCACGAGACAGTATAAAAGCGACATTAAGGCTGGCACATGGGCTATGGGGAGGAAGGGTTGCTCGAGAGGGCTTGATTTACTACAATCGACTGATCTGGCTGGCATAGAAGTCGAATAGGCATGTACAAGAGGATCCAGCGCACCTTCTCCTTCCGTTTTGCTTCGTATTTCTTGTTCGATCCGCTGCTATGAATTCTGTTGCGGGTCGACTCTTCCAGGTTGGCCATTGCTTTATAAATCTTGTACAGCGATGTACTCGTAGTTCTAGCCGCATCCAATACAAAGAAATGCGAATGGCGATTTCCAATGAGGGTGCCGCGGGCTGGCTCTCAGCTAGGCAGTATAACCAAGGCTACAGGCGTGCCACTGAAAACAAACAAACCACATTTCGGCGCCCAATGCGAGCATGTGGCCATCTCTAGGTTTACGACGTTATTGATCGCGACAAAAATCGGAATGCAAAAGTTGTAGATATAGAGTTTTAAGTACGGAATTCAGTGTCAGCTCATGGTTCTTTCGTATTTCAGCAGTGCGCGTATATTTCCAAGGAGAAACAGTACTTCTCTTAATGAAACTCTCGCTGTAGACAGCGTCTGGAAGATACTGGCAGTACGTCGGCGTTGGTATATACGTTCACATGGTTCTATGACGAGTTCAGCGCCCGTTATCGCTGAAACTGCACATCAGAAAGGAAATATAATTGAATTTATCTGTTAGCAGCATTTGAAATCGCCATTGATTGAGCGCAGACCGTGACCTAGTCATGCGACGATATGCAGCGCAACGAGGCTGGTGGTGCAGTGCGTTGGCTGTTCAGCGTAGTCATACAACGCGAGACGCTCATTTTCCCGGTTCATTTTTTTTTAATTTTCTTTGTATACATAAATCCTGAACCATCTGCATAGACAGAATCACGCAGAAAAGATATTTATGTCAATGTTACGTTTTTATTTTTAACACTGTGGCGAGGAGAATTCAAACGCGCGCGATCACGACCTAACTACTGCTATTTATCAACATGCTAGTGTATAACATGCTGCCTGTACATTTTCGGTTTCCTTCAAAAGAATGAGACAGGACAACCCTGTCTCATGTTTTGAATAGTCCGAGCAACAACTCTGACGTTCAGTATATTCGGGCAGAAAATAAAAAAGCGGGCTACTTATGTTTTTTAGAGAATGGGCGGAGAAAATCAGCGCCAACGTCGTTGTCATAGGGCCATTTGATATGGTTGCACAAACGGCGAGGTCCCAAAACTGTTCACCGCACAAATTTTTTTACGAAAAACATTGTGCATCTATAATTAATATCAGAGAGATTCCTTGGCCAAACTCGCTAAGTACTACATGGCATGCTAATTACACTGCATGGGAGCATGGGGCCGAAACTACTTGAGTGGAATGCCCGACTGAGCGCACGTCAGTCACTCCAAAAAAAGGAAGCACCAGATGAACCCCAAAAGCTTGCTACAGCTGGAAGCCGCAGCGAGTATCTAGAAATAAGCCTCCACATTTTTGAGCCCTTATAGCATTGCGCTTTGTCGCATGTACAGACCATTCTGAACACAATGCTTAATTTGTCACAATGTTTTCTGTCACAATGTTTCATCTGTCTGTTTGTACATATATTACGTTTTAATTACTCACATTCCGTTCACTCCTAAAGGGTAAGTTTTTTAAGTTGCAATCTCATGCTTTCTACTTAACAAACTTTTTCCCGTGGACGAACAAATGTCACGCAGCAAGAAAGCATGTAGCTACTTGAAATGCTGAGAAGTTAAATTTTATATTTTCACGTGTAATTCCACCAGCGAATCAGCTTTACGCCAAGGATATGATGAAATGTATTCCGAAGCTACGGTACATTCGAATACTAGAGGGTCTTCGATTGGAACAAAATCCTCTCATTGCATTGACTCTTCGAATGCGAACATAGCCGCCATAAGCTCTGTAAAAATTAATTCCCCCCCCACCTCCCCCCCCCCCCCCTGCCTTCCTTATCCTCCCTGCAATTAATGTCCTTCTCTGAGTTCTGGAAACCGGGGGGATTTTTTGAATGCTAAAATTCATCGAAGGAGCTTTACGGCAGTTATTAGGAATGAAACCGGGCCTCCCTAAAATCTGCTAAATAAAAGACAACGGTGTAACTGGGGTACAGGCCCAAATATGCAAGAGAATCAGCATGACTTTCCATATTTCTCCGATTAACCTGTGTGGTAGGCGCGTGCCTCCTACGTACGCAAATGACTTGTACGGACTCAAAATATTGCTTACATTGTCACAGTCACAGGCTCTCGTGCCGTACTAACTCGGCAGCTCATGAAGACCATTCTCCATAGCCTTCTCGCTTGTTTTGTTTAAACGCTGGGTCGTGGAGCTTCAAGCACCAAATGGAAATGCACAATAAAATGGACGAAATCGAAATGTAGAGCGTACTGATATGTACGTTTTCCTGCGTCCCTGCCCGCCTCGTTTGCCCGTTGCGGAAACTTACCTGCTGCCCGCTTGTGCATGCAACCATTGTTTGATCTAAGTCACGCGAAAAGTCTGTCATATTGTCAGCCACTGCCTTCTCTTGTCACGAAGCAGCAGCAGCAATGAGGGTGGGCAACTATAGGTTTAATGCGCTTGTTGCTGCAAATGTGGTCCGTGTGGCGTATTGTGCAATAGCCGCTGTAAATACGCCAGTGCTTCGCTCAGTCATCGGCAGGCTTCGCAAAGGGGTCGAATGTTGGGTCTTAATGGTGGAATCTAACCGCCAGTTCCACTTGCTTTACGAGTGAAGGTTTTGCTGTTACACCACAATGACAAATTTGTTCCTCTTTATGGAAGAGCAGAGTGCGTGAAACGCGTTCATGCTCATTTTCTTTCCGTGATTTCTCTACTTCACTTCATATTAAAACGTTGGCCGACTTAATGGAAGGTGTTCGGGCGGTGCTGTTAAAACATCATCCCCTTGTACTCGCATTATTAGCGGCAGCGAATGGAAGCATGAGAAGCATGCTTTTGTTTAATCCTATACCTTTCAAAATTTCTGTGTGGGCATGTTCCTTGTGTGTTGGCATGTGAGCACTTAATTTGAGTCAGAGCAAATGTTGATCATGAATGGCCGCTACGAATGGTAGAAGCGAATGGAACGTAGTACAATATTGTTTTCATTCGTGTGTGTGTGCGTGTGCGTGTGCGTGCGTGCGTATGTGCATGCTTCGTGACCGGTACAGCGCTTGTCACTGTTATATAAGGTTGCGTGTATGAAATGGCCAGCTTAACCGTGTAGCAGATCTTGACCTCTTTGATGTTGGTGCTTCTAGCCATGCGAAAAAAAAATGGAGCCACGAACAGAATGCTATTTGAGTTTACAGGGTGATCAACAGGCGCAAATTATTCCCACGTAGCTCTCATTACTCAGGTTTGTTTTGTTTTTCCCATGATGACTCCGATGTCTTATAAAAGTTTATCAATGTCCGACCTGTTGCTGAAATTCCCACGCTAATGTACCCCGGCGGTTGCGCAGTCGCAAGCTTAAGTCTATGGGAGCGGATCAGTTCTCGCCAGCCTGTGACCCAATGTACGACTATCGAGTTGCGTCAATACTATGCCGTGTTTCAAATCACGCACTAAATGCGATCGCCAGCTTCATGGCTTCGGAAGTTTCACAACCGACGGTACGTGTCGAAGTGTGTACAGCTGCGCTGGTTGAAACTTTTTTGCGTCTGGCAATTGTTGATATGACTGTAGATATGTGATGTGATATTAATTTAGTGTGTAAACTTAGCAGTGAGTTCTTTTGCTTGGCTGTGCCTCTGACGGCATTGCCCCTGAAAAACTCAGGCGAACAGTGACTGATTGCTCAAAAGAACCAAAGCTAGAGAGGATGTACGCGTTGGGAGGTTCAAAGTCAGTTTTGTAGAATTTTGCGAACGGTATGGAAGAATAGGTTGACAATTTTGGGCTTGAAATAAACAAAAACAAAAAAGAGCTGAGCTGACCAAAATTACTTTTCTCTCACTTATCGGATCATATCGAGCAGTTTGCTTTTTATTTCGACATGGAGGATACAGATAATGCAGTTGAGCTAGTTTGTTTTTTTATGCATTTGAGAATGTAGCGCTTAAAGAGATGCTGCCAGAAGAAGCAACACGAGCTCTCGTGTCGTCTCTTCTCGCCGTGGCGTTGTTTGCACAAACATTTGTAAGGCATGCAAAGCGTTTTCAGAAGATGTGGTCGATTTACGCGACATTGCAAATGTTCTTTCGTTATCAAAATTTTTATTTCAAACACTTTAAACTGGGATAAGAAACGACAGAACGGAACTTAAATATTCTGGCACAGCGTCTCTTGTCAAACAGTATGCAATATATTTAGTAGTTACGTGCAATTGCTTTTCAAGGCAAATATAAAAGCAGAAGATTATTTTCTACATATTTGAACATTTTCCACCAGAATTACTATTGTTTTTGAGTTTACAGAAGCCTAAAATGAGAAAGATATTGTACTTCCCAAATTTATGCAAATTCTAAGCTAAGCAAGCCGGTGCAAATTCGCGCTTGCTGAGGAATAGCGAAAATACGGGTAGCGTTAAATTAGTTTTGCGTTGTTGCAGGTAATAATAATTACAGCATATTTTTTTTTTTGCGTAAATAACAGAGGCCTGCCTAATTGCTTTTAGGGGCAGCAGCTACATAAAGAGATTGCAGTTAGAGCTGCATTGCCAATTTACTCTACACTGACACTACGTCACACTCAGCGTCAACCTAGTGTCCGAAAATGTTAGAGTGCATGACGTTCCCCTGTTGGCTGTGAAGATGTTCCGCTGGGGAATATGACATCCATGAAGGTTCCGAAATTAGGGCTTTGGAGGGGTGGGATGGTGTAAGGGACACCTACAGGTATTGCAGGGGCTTTCTTCAGCAGTGTGTGAACTGTTGATCGTCAGAAGCAGTACATGTTGACAGAGATATACGATACGGTATGCAGTCATACCACAAAAAAAAAAAAAAGACACTGCAGGAAGGCGACATGTTACTCAAAATAAGCTTATGATACTTTTTTCAAAGAGGCTCTTCTTAATTAAGGTTATGAATTGGCGACAGAAAAGTAAGAATGAATTGTTACCAGCTCCTCTCTTTTCTTGACCCGGTTGGTTTCTCTTCAAGCGATTTCTGGTGGTGTTCTACACACCCGGGGCTTGAGGTGTTGTTCACCGCTCTTTTGCTTGCGCGCGTTTATGAAAGGCGCGATTCGGAGTGCAAGTTTTTGTGAAATGTGATGTGGGCTGTAGTGATCTGTATTATAATGGCGTCGTTGAAGTGTGAAGTTGTGTACATATTTTTGTCCGTAGACAAAATAGAATATCAATAAATTTTAAGACTCGAATGATGAATGCTGAGATGCCATGTACATACGTTTAGTAAAGGAGTCAATACTCACTGTCGTTCGTGTGCCTGCTTGCGCGCTGTTTGTCACGCAGCTGCTGTTTCAGCAAACGAAAAGTCCTTTGTTATACGCTGATCATTATTGTGTTTACTAAGAAATATGATTACGCAACAATCCCCATTCTTCCCCTTGAGGAAGCACATTATTATTGCTCTCAAGTGACAACCTGTATTGTCCAAAAGGAAGTTCTAGCCTTTTGCTTATTGTCTGTACGAAGGAGCTTTATTCAAAACTGGAGCATTGTTATTTCTTATTTCCCGTTTTATTTTTTTGTTCATGCGAGCAGGATTGCTCTGCTTGCAAACCTCTCGAAAGTTGCGAGAGCGTTTTTGTTCTATCAGCGATGCTTTTTTTTTTTTTCTGGAGGAAATTTGGGAGGGGGGGGGGACTTAATTATTTTATTTCTTTGGACATTCTTTTAGACACAATTGGTCTTGGATAACAGGACTAAAGGCTTATACTCTTTGCCTGACGAGGGCCCTGTCACCCATACACAGGTCGGCAGATGCAAGTGATGAATTAAGACTTTACACAAATACAAGTGAAATACTAAATAAACGGTACTGAAACAATTCACAACACATTCAAGTAACGTTCGAACATCTTTACACTTTGAAATGGAATAAAAAATTGCATGGTATGGAATAGGAGAGCATGTAAGGGGAAGACTTCTTTAAAGCCCCTAGGTGATCTCAATTGTTGACTGATATCTGGGAAGGATGGATGAGTATTTAGAAAGTTAGGGATTAAGTACATCAAAGCTTCGGTACCATAATTATTTCTCACAGCGGGTGTGTCTATAGAGGCTGTGTCTTATGCTTTACCGAGTAGTGGGCAAGCGTAAGGCGGGTATTCTTTATGGATCTCGTAGAGCTTTATTTCTAAAGTGTTTGGTATGTTTAAGCTGGTGTAATTAGTGAACTTTAAGCACCTAGTGCCTTTAAAACACGTGGCTGTGTGTTTCAGCCACTCAAGGTTTTCATTGTGTCGAATGGCTAGTTTCTTGAGAATGATGAGTCTACCAATGTTGGTTTCAGTGTTAGAGCCGTAAACTAGTAAGCAATAGTTAAGGTGAGAATAGATAAGGGTGAAGTAAAACTGTCGCTTAAATCCTACGGGGTTTAAGTGCCTAATTTTATGCAGCATGGCGACGGGTCTAGATACTTTCGCGTGCATTCTGTTTATATGTGGCTTAAAGCTCAAAAGCTCCTCAAAGTGTACACCCAATAACATAAAACGCCCTGTCTAATATAGCGTCATTAAATGTAATATTGATAAATGCGTCTTTAGGTTTATTTCTGGGTTTAAAGATGATGAAATTTTATTTTACCAACATTTAGCTGTGATTGGTTTGCATTCAGTCAGGACGGTAATTCGTGTAACTATGCATTGGCATTGCTTGAAAGAGCACTAGAAGTATTTCTAGAAAAAAAAAATTGGTGTCATTAGCGTAGATAATGATCTCAGTGCTGAGTGCAATGGGTACAATAATGTTAATGTACATAATAAAAAACAACGGTCTTAAGATGGAGCGCTGTGGAACGTCATAAATTATTTATTTTAGCTGAGGACGAAAACCATTGAGACATGTCTATTGGTATCTTCCAGAAAAATAATTGCGGTACAGCCGGAGCGCTATGCCTCGAATGCCTTTTTATTTTCGTCAAGAAACCTAATAAGTTGCGTCTTCAGGGGATGCTCTAAAGCTTTTGAGAACACAGGCAAGACTGAGATCGGTCGGTAGCTGTTTGTCTTAATACCGACTTTCTTTATGCATAATTACTACTTTGGCTATCTCCATTCCATCAGAGAAATGACCGATAATTAAATACTTATTATATATGTGTTGAAATGGACCACATAGCCTCGGATCAGATTATCAACCCCAGCTGCTGTGCTTTTTAAATGCTTGAGAAAAGAAAAGAAAAAATCAGCTACCGTACAAGGGTCAAGAAATATAGAGCTTTGGCTCTCGAAATAAGTATGCTTCGTCTCCTTGTCCAGTATCGGAAACATTTGTTGGTGCACTGGCCTCACCTAATGGCCATTAAATCTTCCAGCTAGAGCTGTATTGCAATATTCAACTCCTTTAAGTCTTAGTGTGGTAGGGATCGCATTGTTCGAGTTTGCAACAAGGCTTCTGACTTCGTTCCAGGTTTGCTTAGAATTATTTGACATTGAAATGAACTTTAGTTTGTAAAACCCAGTTCTGGCTTTTTTGAGATCAGAGTTCGACTTTTTTCCGGACTGTTTTATACTCCAATAATTTGCCAGCATCTCTCCAGAAAATAAATGTGCTGTATAGTTTATCTTTTTCTTATCCTTACGTATAAGTCACGAGTGTCTCCATAGTTTCATAGACTTTCTGTAGTTTATTAAGCGCAACCAGAGGGAAGGCTTTCTCGTAGCACTCTTTAATTGCGCTCAGAAAGATGTACGACAAGCTAGGCTTCTTCTCATTATAAACGCGTTTTTATCGCACTACTTCTATAATGTGTGGGTTAATTTTCATAAAAAACATAGAAAAACTATCGCTGCTTTTGGTTACATAGAACGCATAAAAAAAAACAACATTAACAAGTGATCGCTCAAGTCTAATGTCAAAATTCCTGAAAAAACAATGCTTTGAGGATGTTTGGTAACACATAAATGAATCATTCAGTAAGTGCTGCAAATTGCGTTGGTAAGTGAATGAGATTGGTACAGCAGAAAGATTCAATGACATCAAGGAACTTTAGCCTTTGAAGAACTGGTACTGATGCGCCGATATTAAAGTCACCGATCAGTATAACTGACAAGTGACAGCTTAAATGCCACAGCTGCGCCTGCAAACAACTGCCGAACAACGCTGGCTAATCGAGCGGGCCGAGAGGATTGCCGTGGCCCATGGGCTTATGGACTGACGTGTATTTATTTCTTCTGAGACCGCTTCATCAGCACCAAACCGCAAGACCAGCGACAGCTGTTCTGGCGGGCCTGCAGGATTAAGGCGGCACATGGAGCCCTAGACTGAGGGCTCCACTCAGGAAGAAAAGGAAGTTTACATAATAAATGTTTTTCCTCCTCCTCCTCCTCCTCCTCTACAATCAAGCTCAAACTTTGCGCTTGTCGCTCTAGTGGTTATAGCGTGCTCAACATACAAACGTCACGTTTTGTGCATCCAGATGGAAACAATTAGAACAGCAGATGCATATTAGTATCAGTGATAGCGGCGCATGCAGTGCCATTGTTAATGGAATCGGCATCCAGTAGTACATGCTTACAATTCCACTGCACTGTACGCGCCAAGGTGCGCTACCATGTTTAAAAGAAATTATTTTTGCTTGCTGCCTTGCAAAGAGCACAGACTACAAGAAATATACACCTCATACCCTGAACCAGAGGTTCTCAAACATTTACGCTTCAAGGAAGCCCAACAGCCGTCAATATTTGTCAAAGCTCAATTTTGTCACGCTGAAGTGCGTGCTGTGATCTAGTATAAAGATAATAAATCAAATAATGAATACGAAGTCGGGAAGGGGGACTCTTCGAAAGGAGAGCTGCAGTAAAGTCTTTTACACAGATACAGGGTCGGACAACTTGGCCTTACATGATATAGCGCTTAAGAAATCAATCGCAGCTCCGTACAACCACGATAACGTGAACCAACAAGGGGAGAGATGATTCACGAAATCGATTCTTCTTTTGTAAGCATTTCTTTTATTACATAGACTTTGTTGATTAGCTTTAGGAGCATTCGAAGGGTGAATATTGTGTAAATATTGCGCTACGTGATTTCATCTTACGGTGTAAAAAGCTGTTCATATCCAAATAACGTCAACGCAACACATCGTCCATATGTAATACTGACTTCCTCTTAAGCAGGATTGATAGAAAATTCTCTCTCGAAGGCCCGGGGATTGAATATTCTGTTAAGAGGAAAACGAAAAGCTACCAAGATTTATTCATCAATATCTTCTCCATTTGAATTTAAGCGACCAAGTTGTTTATTAAACAATACGGAATCAACGAATAAAGTTGGCTTGTTTTGAGGATTTCGGAATGCATGACGAGAATAACATTCAGCCCGTATATAGAAGTTCATGCAGTAAGTTATCAGCAAAGCCTTCGAATGCAGGATCATGACTGCAGAAATTTAAGGTGGTTGTTAGGGTTATCATTCAAATGAACTTATCTTTTATAACACGGAAAGTCGAGCTTGTTGACATGACATTTTGTAGAAGCAGCGCGAAACACAGCGGACAAGAAAGGAGACGGAATGAGAATTTATCGTTCGGCAGACTTTATGACCTAACTGGTGAGAACTTGATTTTGCATGATAAAAACATGTTGCCTAAGGCCATTTCCGTAATTACGTGTGCACCGCATGCAGCTTTGGAGCACAAATAAAAGTTGTTAACATTTTCAACATTAGGGATTGGCCGGACGTGAAGCCTAAGCGTTAGTGCTGTCTATTCAGCTCTATCAGGGTGATGTTCATTACTAAGTGTCCTTGAGAAATTTTAGCTAAATTTTAAAAACCCTCTGCGAGCCAGCAACGTTGGCCCCACCTGAAGTAGTTTCATGAGATGCAGACTGATAGGCGACTCGTTCCCCTGATCGGAATGCCAGGACAACTATTTTCTTGATAATCATTTCAATTTCCTCACATGCATTTACCCTTCAAACGTTTTAGAAACCACTGCACGCCGCCGTGGCGATGCAGTGGTCAAGGCGCTTCACTATACTGTACGGCAAAGGATATGGAATCGAATCCCGCCCACTTTTCGATGGAAGCGAAAAGTAAGGAGCCCGTGCGTTGTGCGATGTCAATGCACGTTAAAGTGCACCAAAGTAGCCGAAATTTCCGGAGCTTTCCACTACGACGTCTCTCATAGCTTGAGTCGCTTTAGGACTTTAAACCCCCCAAGCCAACCAAACCAATCTTTCAGAAAGCAGGGGCTAAGCTTCAAAGAGTTGAGCGAACAAGAGATCGAAACATTCGTAAACGCAATCGGCGCTCATGATTGTGGCCTCTGCTAGCCCAACCAATGACGATTTAGCCTTTATAGCTGTATCCCTTGTTACAGAATTTTTAAGAAGCAGAGTGTCATACCCGTACAAGCAGGATGTGATTAGATATTTATGGGTGCTCTGTCAGACCGTAGGATATTCTCAACATGAGTACATGTATATTAAAAGTAGCACTATGCTCGATTCGTGAACCACCAGGTAGGAGCTTTATTTAGCGTCATTAGAGAGCACCTCCATTGCAGAGGTTGTGAACTAATATTGGCTGCTGTTCATGAGAATATTTGCACACTAGGTGAAAATGCTCAAAAGTTGCACAGGGTCATTCATCGTGCATAGTACAGTTAAGAATTGGTAGCGATGCTTGGTACAGGTTTTTGGAACCAGGAATTGGGTCGATACATAATGAACGCTATAGGCTAATTCATGAACTGCAGTGGTCACGATGGTCAACTTGCATAAAGGACGCCAGAAAAAAAAATAAAGAAAATTAGCCGTGACTTAACTCTGCTAGGCCAGCGTATACGTAGCGAAAGTAAGTGCGCCTGGCGCTGAGCCACCTATTCCTCTCCAATCCAATCCCATCCAATCTAGTATAATACAATTCAATTCAGTCTAATCTGATACAATCCAAACCAATTTAATCTGATCAAATCCAGTCCAATCAAGTACACTTCATTCTAGTCGAATACAATCCAACCAATCCAGCCCAATTCAGTCTAAGCCAGTACAATCGAGTCCAACCCAATCCAGACCAATTTCATCACCACCACCACCATCATCATCATCAGCATCACCATCATCATCATCATCATTATTATCATCAGCCTGACTATACCCACTGCAGGGCGAAGGCCTCTCCCATATTTCTCCACTTAACAAGGTTCTGTGCTAGCTGTATCCACTTAACCCCTGCGAACTTCTTAACCTCATCCGCCCATCTAACTTTCTGCCGCCCCCTGCTACGCTTTCCTTCCCTTGGAATCCAGTTTGTTACCCTAAGCGACCATCGGTTATCCTCTCTTCGCACTACATGTCCTGCCCATGCCCATTTCTTCTTCTTAATTTCCGCTAGAATGTCGGTAACTTGAGTTATTTCTCTGACCCACTTTGCACGCTTCCTATCTCTTAATGTTACCCCTACCATTTTTCGCTCCATAGCCCTCTGGGTTGTCCTCGACTTAAGTAGAACTCTCTTGGTTAGCCTCCATGCTTCAGCCCCATAGGTGAGTACAGGTAAGATGCAACTGTTATATACTTTCCTCTTTAGCGATACCGGTAAGCTGTTAGTCATAATCTGTGAGTGCTTGCCAAATGCGCTCCATCCCAATCTTATTCTTCTTGTTCACAGTCCAATCCTTGTTATTCTTCACAGTCGAATCTAATCTTGTCCAATTCAAACCTGTCTAATGCTGAGTGCACGCTCGCCCGAAATGCGCCACTGACTAGACAATTATCATCACTACTACTATCATCCTTACGCTACAGAAGGAGAATTAGGATGCGCTCCTTACTATGTCTAGCTATGTTGTTGTTATATTAAAGGCGAGACACCTTCTAGTTGCTTCTTGACTGCCAGATGGCGCGGCGAGCGTGCGGCGTCTGCCAGCGGCGGCGGTTGCAAGGCAACGGCTTTGTGCCTCCCGCCGCGCGAAACTACTCCCTCGTGGGCAGTGTAGCTTTCGCTACAAAAAAGAAAAACCTTATTATGAGCATATATTCAGGAAGATTGAGTAGATCATTATGCCAGACACATAGTGCTGCATATTACTTTATAGACTGAGTAGAACAGCGCTCTGCCCAGAACGTATATAAATACGAGCTAGAACTACACCTCTAATGCAAGTGTCATTTGAGTACAATCTAACCCAACTACTTATTCTTCTTTCGGCCACTCCTGTAGACGTTTCTTTTGAACGAGGATGATTCCGGGACCACTGCCTGCCTGGACGGTTGCAAACCGGTTCCGCTATCGCTTTCACCGTGGGAGCGCCGGATGGGAACAGAACTCCAACGATCAACACGAGGACACACGGAAAGCCCACAACTGGAAAGTTTATAGCAATGCTGGCGGCCCAAAATCAATTATCAGGATATTATTGAGCTTCCTCAAAAATAGTGCTTTGTTATGCTCTTCTCTTTTTTTTTAGCAGAGGCTGAACGTATGTACAATGTTCTCGCGACCTTCCTTGAAAGGATATTAAATAGATACACACCACTATTCAAGCTGTGCTCCCAGTGCTGCGCTTTATTAATAATGGCGAAAACAAGAAAGACATTAAAAATGTATCAAAATAGTCCAGGGTTTAGTTGCACCTTCATTTTATGTGTTGCCTTCTTCTCCCGCCATTCTTGTCGAATACATGTCGGGACAAAAACGGGCGAGTAAAGAAAAAAACTCAATTACTACAACGCGTACTCTCCCTTGCAGTGAGGTGGTGATGCACCGGAGCTACGCCCTGGATTCATAACAAAATTGCCAGTCCCTTCCCCAAACTTCACTGGGTAAGAGAATTGCCTTATGCCGCTCGCTCAAAAAGAAGTCATAGCAAGTAATACGTCGGATATAATTTTACAGCAGTTTCTACTGTGACACTAAAAAATATTTATATGATTGGACCGCACCAACTGGGGCACTCGGCGCTTGCTTTTTCAGTGACTCTACCACGGCGCAAACAGGAACGAAACACGCGAAATTCTTGCAGGTGATTCCAGTTGACTTTCACCCTGGAAGACATCACACGTCCTAATCACGGAATAGTTGATATTGGAAATTTGTTTCTCAAATGTGGCGGATAACCGAAAGTGAGGAAACTGACTCTCTGCTTTTCAGTCAGTGATGCATGTTTCGAATGAGTAAGTACTTTACTTTTCATTTGCAATAAAAGACAGAAATAACGAATTGATCCAAATCACTGAAACTTCAAAGAATGCCAGACGCGGTCGCTAGGAGCGAAAGATGGACGCAGTCCCCTTTTGTTCGAATAGGCTGTAGGTGTATTCTCCATTATGCAGCCTAAACGACTCGCACAATTGGGTCGCGTCCGAGCATTGGCTACACACAAGCCCGATAAAACAGTCGGCTCAATTAGGACGCCAAGACGCTGTTCGTGCCTCCCTCTCGCTCGCCGACGCCTGCCTGCCTTTCCATCCCTACGTCTTTTCCTGCCGTTCTGCACTCCTTTCCCATTCGCCTAGCGCGCACAGACGCCATTCCATGGTCGGTCGCAGGCTCTTAATTACCGTCTAGAAACAAATGATCCCATTTCCGGAACAGTATACTGTCCGGCAGCATTGCGCTGATGGCTGCCCGACTCGCCGCCGAACTCGCAGCACACGACGCAGTCAGACCGAACGGGAAAGGCGCCGGGCTAAGAGCAGCAGGCGATAGCATCGAGTGTCGCGGAAAGCGGGCCCCGCCAGAAGCCCGGTCGGAGATGCGCCGCTCGCATTGCTGGTGCGCTGTTTGTTGCTGCTCCGTTTGGCGGCACTGGTAGTGTCTCGGATTTGCCAGCGAGGCCCGCTTCGGACGTTTATCCGCGAGTGATGAATGAGGTCTTCCGCTAGATTCCCTCAAGCTCGTCTGCTTTTCCCGGGGATGTAATTGATAAACTTGCCCGGTTCCAGTTGGCCTGCGACGGACGCCTCTTTCCGCGTGTTTGCCTTGCGCGCGCGAAGCAAGAACTCCGCTTCAATTCGCGCTTCTTGTGCCCTATTCCGCGAAAAGTCACTATACTGCCAAACAGGAAGCCAGGCTACGAGTCAACAATAAATACTTGCTTTCGCACCTGGCAACAGAGCTAGTGCGGCATTGGTGGCATGCATGGGATAACTCCAAGGTTCTGATATACTAAGCCTAAATCCGAGTCACACTGAGGAAAAATTGGTAAACGCAGTCTTTAAATTGTACTTTAGTCTACTGCGTTAGCAACACTCTCACACCGTTTGAAGGCGAAATTTTGGAAAGACATTCGTTTCGCTCGGCAGCACGTATCAGTAACTTCTTCGCCAGCTGTTGTAGAACTCCTTGGGACATCAGAAAAAAAATGTTCAGTTGAGCTTCTCCGCCGCCTCTCCGGTATTGGTGCTCGGGTGATCTCATCCATGAGCATTGTGGTATTGTGACACAATGCGCTGTCAAGCCTCTGAAGCGCTTGGCTGCAAAGATGCTGTGCTAATGAGTGCATGTCGTGTTCGAGTTCCAGAAGCCAATATATATTTGGTCAGCAGTTCCTGGTTCCGCTTGAAAAACACGTGCACATGATAGAAAGCGCGGCGCCAATTAAGCTGCCTACTTTAAAGGTGCCCCGGTGAATTTTATTGAAACTGCAGAACACAGTCTAAATTTTATAGATCCCAGGAAAACTACTTGTCTTCGCCAGTGAAATCCGATCTAAACTTTATAGCGCAATTTTTGAATGGTCCTTCTTTGAGCTCACAACAGCGATGCATCTAGTCCATTAGGCGACGTAGGATCCGTCGCAATAGGTTACTTTTAGGGCTGAAATTTCTAGGAGCAACTTGCAGAATTGTCGGCAGGCACCCGTGCTTGCTGTCGTGCCTGGTCGTGCGAGATGTCCTGGCGGCGCTACTCAAACCGCAAAAGATGAAACGACGTTACAGACACTAGGTATTGAGGGGAGGTGTCGGGGAAGGAGACCTTTGGAGACCTCCGGCAGTCAGATGTGCATACTGATTTGCGCAAAATAATTATGTGGTGATCAGAGAGGCATTTTTTTTCCTTAGTAGCTAGAACTATGCCTCGCCAGTGACTACCGAAGCTTCCACGCCTGCTTGCAGCTTAGCTATATATGCGCCCATCTGCAATACGCCGCGTATACCGGGGCGGACAAAAATACGACTAAAAGAAATGATTTGCAAACAATGTTTATAAACCTGGAAAACACAAAATCACACAACCTTGCCCTACATTTGTCTGCTTTGGTTGGTGTTTGCCACCAGGAAGATCACCTTTACGGCAAACACAACGCTGACCGACTACCGCTGCTACGGAAAGACGTCCGTGTACTGTGCGATGTCAGTGCACGTTAAAGTACCCCAGGTGGTCGAAATTTCCGGAGTCCTCCATTACGGCGTCTCTCATAGCCTGAGTCGCTTTGGGACGTTAAACCCCACAAACCACCACAAACCACCATCTATTTCGTTCTCATTGTCGCAAACGTCCATACCGAGACAACAGGAAACTAACTTCCATGTTTCTCCATTCGTGCAGTGAGTTAGGAATCACTGTTTAACACAATTGTACGGTAGAATAGCTTGCTTTTATTTCCCTGTGGACGGTGTTTAATAAGATACGACTTCTTTATTTTCGCAGTGTGACTAGGCTCTAAGTGAGAAGGATCGACACGCCTGTTAAGCATCAAACGCTTTCAGCTCTCATTATCCGGCATGCCGCGAGCAAACTTGACGTCAGAAAAGAGGAAGTAGGCGAGGCGAACGCGGAGCCGTGACTAAAAAGAGAAGGTTACAACCTTCCGTTTACCCTCTCATGCACTCCTCCTCCTCCTCGAGAAAACTACTCGATATTGTTGAGAACGAGATCATCATGTGGCCGCTCACAGAGATGAAAAATACTCCAGGGTTCACAAACAGCAGCGAGAAAACGATGATGAAAAATAATTGAAATAATTAGAATTCAGAGATCTTTTGACGCGGCAATACAGAATAGATTATCTCAGGCACTGAAAGCAAGCAATAGCGAATTAACGATTACGGTTGCATCGACATGAACCCATAAGCAGTGCGCTATGGGATGGCGTGATTGACCTGCACCAGGTGCACTTGAGGATTGTAGCTAGTCACATTTGCAACCATAGTGAGCTCAGTAATAAACTCATTTCATGCATACTTTTTTCTTGCTTACAGGAGAGGCCGTTAAAGTATATTCCCAAACACTCTGATCACTGGTCTACATTTTGCGATATAATTGCTGGTACCTGCGACGCCAGAGAAAGGAACTCGGTGTCTAAACTCAAATCACGAAACTTTATCAGTCACCAGTTTACATGTTTTTCAAAGGTCGCTGCGCTGTGACGTTGATTATATGGCTTGCTACGTAAACAATGGATCATATTCCTTTTAGCACCGTGCCGTCAATACCGGCTGGCCAGGCAATACCAGAAAACAGAGCTGTGCCAACGCAACGCAGATTGCAAGACCTCACATCAACAAACCTGCTAGAAGGTTAGAGGACGTCACGAAGCTTGGAAAGCGCTGTATTGGTTGGGCGAAAAAACTACGGCTTTGCGGTGTTATACCGAAGTACAGTGTAGAGCGATTAGAAAGCTTGTCGGCCTAGTGCCGGAAAAAAAAAACAAACTAAGAAGCACACAATGACACAACACACAATATTTAGGCTTGAAA
>NC_139349.1:18124787-18137287 GCF_055883805.1 Amblyomma maculatum | reverse complement strand
CTGTCCCCTCTTTTTCTTAACGCAGTCTTTTCAAATTTTATTATGCTTATTTTTGCTTCTTCAATTCCCTTGCTCTCTCGCGATGCACTGCCGTGGCTCTGCTATGGCCTTCGCGATCTCAACAGCACAATTCTCTTCGCGGAGTTCAGGTTGCGCGCTATCTTTTATTATTTCCTGGCTCGGAGTAGCTTCCCAAGAAGTGTGCTGCTTCTTTGCGTTTCTTCACATAACCTCGGCCGTAGACGGCTTACTTTACAGGGCTTTAAAAAAAGGCGGTCCTTCGCTCCATCCGCGCCGCTTGGCGGCGGTACTTTCAACTGCCTTTGCTCAGTGCCTGCCGCGTTCGCGCATCTAGCCTTCTCTCTGCCTTTACTCCCGCCGCCTGTCTGTCTTCATTCCCGTCTCCCCGAGGACGCCGTACTCTGGGGTCCCAGTAGCTCCCTTCTCATCCCCCCTCTTCCCATCCCTCTCCACAGGACTCTCCCATACTTTTCCATGGTACACTTCTGTCAGTTGTGCGCATCATGGCTGACACTGCTGCCGAAACTGTAAGTGTGGGCGAAGCTCCAGTACCGCAGCGGCGAAAGTCAAGTCTAGTTGAGACTATCGCAAGTCAAAAAAAAAAAAAAAAAAAAAAAAACGCTGATCATTCACTGCGTCTGCTTTCTCGCCATGGCAGGTAATTCATGCATGCACATTTTTGCGTGAAACCACCAATATAGTGTGTGGTTAAACTGAAGTTGACGCTAGAGCCAAACTTAGACTGCAATGATGCGTTGACGGCACGCGGGAACGGAAGCAAAATCAATAGCCTTTTGGTTTGCTTCTGCTATAGAGACATGAGAGTTGCGAACAGAAGCGGCGTTCAAACTGCCTGCAGGATTGCCTCCGCTATGGTTATTATGCGTTTTGCCGGACTGGGAGTAACCTTCCCGAGTAAGGCGAACCATGACATTCGTTCGTGCCACGCAGTGCACAGGTCTTTGCAGTTTGTCATCATGGCGGGCCTATCAATAAAATGCATCATGGTCATTTTTCATCGTAATTTAGAGTAAAACGCTGTTACCTCGTTTGCAAAGATATCTGTGCAGATGTAGCTGCAATTTCCAAACTCACAATCGTGCAACTCCCGTTCCTGGGTCTACCGCATCTACGCTTATACGCGACGCAGTTATTTTCAAGTTAGTCGTATTCATCTACCAGCCTCAATTTCTTCTAGGCGCGCGCCCATCTTGTGCGTATGGACTTCGACTTGCCAATAAATATCAACCAAAGGACCGACGAGGGAGCGGCAGGCTGCAGTGCACTCGTCCTGCGCAGAAGTCAATTCATGCGCCCTCACCATAATAGCGCTGCACCAAACTACGCAGCACAAAACGAAACGATGCGAATACTCTGGTGCGGAGAGTGATGTGGGCTCAGGGCCGTAGCCGAGATGGCTCGTGCGACGCGAGGGGACATTGATGGGCATTTCTTGTTCCTTTTAAAAACTGATTAGGAGCCCCGAAAGAAGATGGACGGGCGGGCTTGCAGGTAACCTGGGTGCCCCTACCGTTTGTGTGACGGTCAAGCAAAAAGTTCGCGTGAGTGGAAATACCCACGCATTGAGCAGCTTGCGAATTAAGTGCAACAGCAGGGGGAAATCTGGCAACGATAGATAGCCGGACGCAGCTGGAGAGGTTTCGAGGCTAAGGTGAGTGTTGGAAAGAAAGCTGCAATAGAAAGCCATTGGGAACATGGGTCCTATATATAGTTATTACATGGCACTATATTTTAAATTCTGTATAGATTGGTACTTTTTGGATTAGTTTCACACTGGATATTTTTAATTTTCTTTTATTTTTGCATCCCTAAATTACCAAGCCATCAAATGCAGGTTTTGTTCTGTTTTGTTGTTTCGTTGTAGTCATTTTCTTTCACCCAGGGACATGGTCCCTCAGTCAGGTGTCGATTTTCGAGGAGGTTTTTCCCACAGCCTTTTCGGTCCCCCCTATGGAAAATAAGAAGGTACTATTGCATCTGTTCATAACCAAAGCGGAGAAGACCTGCTTCATGAAATAGGATTGAGTAAAGAACAACAGCGCAGAAATCCACCGTGTAAAGCTAAGAAAATTTGCACCCATAAGAGCGAAATAGAAGTTGAAGAAGAAGAAGAGAGAGAGAGAAAGAGAGACAGAGAGCGAGAGAAAAAGAGGAAAGACACTTTCTAAGTAAGAAACAAAAGTGCATTCCTGTCTAGGGAAGTTTTAGAAAACACAAATATCTTGTATTCATGTGTACCTTTGGAAGTCTTTACAGAATATCAGCCATTTTAAAACCACGAATTGGGATTTCTCCTCACAAATTGAACAACTTGTTTTATTTTACCTTTTATTGCTCCTACCTTATGGGCAGTAACATTTGGTTGCCGGACATAAAAGCAAAGTGAAGCCTTAAGCCCGACCAATCGACCGACAGCGGAGCAATGTCTGGCATCACTAGATGGCAGGATAAAACAATAACGAGAAGGAAAAGACGCCGGCAATTTTTGCGTCATCACTTCCCTTTTTTTAGATTATTGCATTCCCTTTCTGCCGGCGTACTGCTGGGTTTTGGATATGTCTTCCATCGGCCGGTCTTTGTTGAAAACGACAGGTGCGAATAGGGCGACTCCACTTTCTTTACAGCTAAGACATAAGAATGGGTGAATAGATGGCGCTGTGCGGCGGGTCCCATTTGAGAGCACCTGAATAATTTCATCTATGAGACTTTGTTGGCCCTCTTGTTTGTTCTTATAAGATATTTGAAGCAGAACGGTGATGACATTTTCTGGCCACCGACTGAAACACTAAGGAGTGCTTGGAAATGACATGAACACTGCTAATAGAATTAACTCTGACGGTGTAGCTTCTTTTTCAAACGCAATATACTCAAAGCTCTCTAGCCTAGGCCCCGATTCGTCGTCGCATTTGGCGTAGGTGATATCTCAGATGAGCGCACTTTGGTTAAGTTTTCCTTTTTTGGGACTTCATCGTCAGCGTGCAAAAAATAAAGTTTCGACAGACTGCCATCATTGAAACAGTGGGAGCTTGGCGAACCTTCACGTCAGGGGCATTCCGAACGAAATCCGCTTCCTGGAAGAAAATCTTGACCGGAAATTCGGTTAGCTTCCAAGACAGAGGCAATAGTGACGATGGAAAGAGATAATTACAAGGGTTCATTTAATATTGCTTACTTGCAAAATTACGACAACTTTGAAGTCTCGTTTCTATTTCTGTTGTGAGTTGTGCGTTTAGTTGCAGGGTACGGTTGCTTAGTTGGCGTTTCTATTGGTCAGATTCGCACGAAGTCAAATTCTTAGCGTGAAGGGACTGAATTTTGGGCCTAATCCACCCGAATTCGGAAGTCATCTTTATCTTGGTCGTACTCAAACTAATTTTCACTTAAGTTTGGAAGTCACAACTATATTGGAGACACTCGAATTAGGTTAGACATCAATCCTGAATAAATTCTGACGAGGCATAATTTTGGAGATGGGGGAGAAAAAGCGGGAAAATTTAAGGGCGGCACATCCCAATTAGGAGGTAGCCACGAATTGGCCGTGCTTTAATTAGGTTAGATATCGATTAAATTCTGACAAGATGAAATTTGGGGGTCCAGGGGCTGACATTTTGGTTTTGGTCTATCCCAATTTGGAGCTCACCACCGAGTTGCTCAAGCTTTAATTAAATTGGATACCGAATTTGGAACTATCACAGATTATTACCATTCAATGGATTATTGACAGGTCGTGAGGACGCGCTTGTTGACAGGCTCTGTCCACACTCTGCCGACGCTGTGTGGGGACGCCTCTCTTGAATTACTCTGCCGACGCTGTCTGGGAACGCCCCTCTTGAACCAAGAATAATAATAATAGGTTCACAGGAAAGGGAACGCGCAGTATCTGTCCTGTGGACTCATCGCGTAATAAGGGAAGGGAGAAAGGTAGGAGTGAAAGCGGAAAGAGAGAAAGAAAGAAAGGGGTGCCATAGTGGAGGGCTCCGGAATAATTTGGACTACCTGGGGACCTTTAACGTGCATTGACATAGCACAGGACAAGGACGCCACTTCATCTCGCCTCCATCAAAACATAGCCGCCGGCGGTCGGGATCAAACCCGGGTACTCCGGCACAGTAGTCGGCCGTCTTACCATTGCACCACCGCGACGGGGCAGCCAATAATAAAACGCTTTCGCATTATAAAGGAAACCACGCTCTCGAGCCAGAAGGTGCACCTCAATGACTGACGGAGTTACGTATGGGGCCGGGTACTAGAAGTACTTGGTGAGGTGCATGTGACCTATTCAATGATGATTCCGCTGTTGCTGTTGTTGTTGTGGCTGTAGGAAGAAGGAAATGAACATACACGGGCCTGCTACTGGCTCTGTAGCTGAGCCAACTCTGCTACCTCGTGCGGACAGAAGACAGAAAGTATAGAAGAAAAATTGGCTGAAGGCTTAGTTTGGTTAAGCCTGGAAGATTGCGAAAGCACGGCGCCGCCGCTTGGCTGCAGCAGATGGTTCCAGCCTCGCCTTGTACGCATCATCCGACATACCGTAAGGCTGCGCCCCGACTACTGCGAGGAGCCGAGCCACAGTCCCATTTATCCTCCTAGCGTGACGTCGAAAACAGCGAGCGCCCTCTCTCGGCTGTGACACAGCGCCGTGTACGGACTCGCCGCCAACATTGGCGCGAGCTGGGGCCCCGTCTTTCGGTCTGGCGTGACGTCACACGGTCACGTGAAAGGTCATGTATGGAGGCGCTACGACACGCCAAATGCTCGAAGTGCTAGCAGTATTGCTTTCGCAATAAAAGAAGAGGGAGAAAAAGACGCGTGCCGCAACAGGCGTCGTCCACCACCTGAGCCGTGGCGGGTGCAATGACGGCCTACAACAGATACAAATTCTGCTGCTGGCTAGCCCCCGCCGCAATCGGCGTTGGCCTACCATCCCAACCTCGTAGGGCTAGGAACAGCCACCTTTCACCATCTCACCTAGCCGCATTGGGATCGGCTGCCGCAACTCGGTGCATTTTATAGCGAAGGCGTCTTTGGATGGTCTCAGTTTTTCTCATCCCAAATACCCCAGTGGAATATAGCGTCTCTGGCGCTCGAGGCGTCCGTGTGCGCGGTCACGAGCACCTTCCCTTTCTCAGCAAAGGGTCGACTCGTCGGTTGGTTTCGCTAGCTCTTAATTCTTAAGCTGTCGCATCGTGAACATGTAATGTCCGTTTGATTGTAGCGTTTCCGTATTTCTGTCTAGCTCTCATTGATCAAAGTTCGTAACAGCCAATGATGCACGATAACAATATTGTAGAAAACATGGTAATGCTGACGGTGCCCTTGTAGTCTATCGTTATATTGGCTATAATTTTAACCGGTATCGTTGCAAGTGGTTTTACTGAGTTATAAACTTCTCATATTGAGTACAGGGCGCTCTTATGGTAATTGCTTGCGGAAATATTTAGACATTTATTGTATCTGTAATCTTGTGACACACTGCAATCTCGTACTGCAATGTAGTCGTATATATGCACTAATCTATAGCTACAATGATGCGTTTGTTCCTTGTTTATTCATTTGCAGTAAACACTTTACGTGCGTGAGTTGTTAAGAGGGTTCCTATTTCTCTCTAAACAGTGCAAGTTATGATAATCTTCAGCAAACCTGTGTACAAAGTACAAAAGGAGATATTCCAGGACCCTTTTCAGCGCAGGCTTCTAAGATCTAAGCTGCGCTTTGACAAACGGCAACCGATATAAAGGCATCCTATAAAAAAGAAATGACTTGAATGAATAAGTCGCTGAACTTGCAGAAAACGTTGATCACAGCCCTCATCCTAAAAGCCCCTTAAAAAAAGTGTCCACACAGTTCATGCGGATTTGTTGGCGCTCTGCCGGCGGAGGGCGTCTGGGGCAGCGTTCAACAAGCTTCCATTTTCCATTTCGTATCCATTTAGTGCCTTGAATTGGTCACTATACTGTCGTTCGATAAAAGAAAGACATGCCTTTTCGGCGTCTGTGGGAAGCGGGTGGCCCATTCGCTCAACAATCATCGCACCTCAGCATTACCTGTCTGGCGCAGCCGACAGTTACCCTGTTTGTAAGGCGTGTGGCATTGGCTATCAGTGAACGCTTGCCCTCTATATTCTAATTTCTGTGACTAGCCGCTCGCTTCTTTGATCTGATGCTGCTGCCATGAAGGCGTCGTGTCAAGTGAAAATAGAAATAAAAGCTCACGGAACATAGCACCTACGTTTTCATAGGCTGAGATTGCACGTGCCAGTACATCTAACACTCTTGCGAAAAAGGCAGTTACGACCGGTCATACGCTATAAATACCTGACTGTCATTAAAGTGGTCGAAGTTGGAAACCAGAAACAAGCGCCTGTGTTTGATATAAGGCAGCACGAGCATCTCCGCGACTAACACGCTCCGAGCAATGGTGGCAGGTTTCACGTCTTCTTTGAGCACTTTCAGAATACGAGCCCAGAATGCTCTCTGCTGCAAGCTGTGTTGCTGGACAAGTTGGTTACAGATCACCTTCGAAAAAGCTGCGCTAAAAAAACGGGGCGAAAGAAAAGAGACACATGGCGCACCTATGTGTCTCTCTTCTTTCGTTTCTTTTTTTTTTTTGTGCTGCTTTTTCTAAGATGCTCTCTGCTATCGCTCGTGGTTTTGCGAGCACGGCTCCTGGGACTGTTGAGGAAACCTATGAGTGAGGTCACTGACCGAGGTCGCACAAAGCAGGCATTGGTCTTGGACATTAGTGGTGAGCACCGTGAGGTCAATTTTCTCTAATCGGCCGTTAAATGACGTCTGTCGCTCAGTGTGGCCTGCACGCCATCCGGGACTCGTGGCTTGTCAGGATACACACCCGGCTCGGAGCTCCATCCTCTGGGCAATTACTGTTAATTGAAATGAAGCTACGACAAAGGAGATGCGACTTTAGTGTCAGTCCCATCCATTAACCGCGCACAGAGCTAACGTTTTTGGACGCGCCGTGCATCACACGGGCTCGGGTGTTTCTCGACCCCGTTTTGTTTACTTTGCCTTCTTATTCCTGCTTAAACGTCGCTCTAGTTATTTCCCGTCACCTCGGATCACGTTGTAAACTCTCGACGTGTCTTCTCGGCAGTCTTTCGCAATAGAACTTCCACAATACCACAGCAAGTGCGCGGTTCACTAATACCTAGAGGTAGAAGTCTTGTTCAAATATTTCTTTCTTAATTGCCACTTATATACAACAGCATTTTGTCTCACTATGGTCGTCTCTTATTTCCGCCTAAATACACTTCCAGTCAATATGTAGCAGTTCACTCCAGTGCCTAAGTTTAGTAAACATAGACGTCAAGTCCTCGTCACTGAAAAGTTTTGCGTCTGTACCTAATTACTAACAGCTGTCTTCAGAGTATCTAACCAGATGGCGTTTCACAACCACTAAAGGCTCAAAGGCATTTGGAAGGATGGCGAAACAGGTGATGCCATTTTGCTTTTAAAGAAGGCCGTCACATCGCCCTGCAAAGAGCAGGAAGAGTTGAAACCGAATTTAGACGCTTTACTAATTGCAAAGTGTTTGCAGCAAAGTGTTTTTGCACCTGCGAGTCTCTGTGCGCATGCGTACCATCTGTTTACGTTAGCGGCAATAAGTCTTATTGCGAGATGAACATGGAGTGTGCCTGAGCTTGGGCTTCGATACTCTGTACTTATATTTTTCCGAAGTAACTAAAGCCTTGCGTCGGCTCACCCAGCCATGCGCAAGCTGGGATGTAAATAAGCTTTCTGTACCGAATGCTGCTCGAATGATGGAGGCTTTACGCGCAAACGGCAACGACAGAGCCAATTCCGGAAATTTGTTTACGATAGCGAACGTTCTGATTGATGATAATGTAATAATAACAGTTGACGCAAGAAAGCCCAAGTTTCGAGTGTGCAATGTGTAGGGCAGAACATCGAAACAAGGAAATATCTTGAATGTATTACTAAATTACGGTTTAGCACCTCGAATTACGCGCGGACCATGAAACATTGTAGTGGAAGACAAAGGATTACAGCGACCACTTGGGGCTCTTTACATGCGCAGACATTGCACAGTACACGTTCCGCACTTCTCCGCCACCAAAACGTTTAGGGTCGGGATCGGAGATTTATGCTGCGGCCTCGAGCTGAGCAGCCGATCTAGGCTGCCTCTACGAAGCTGCGCAGGGTGTCGTGCCATAATAGCGTGTAAAAACACATTTTGTTTTCCTGTGTTTTCCTTAGTTGTGTCCAGGTAGCTTTAGCATGAGCAAAGACAAGTGGCATTCCAGGCAGCAACATCTGCGCAAAGAAATTCATCTTCGCGAATTTTTTCGGCAGATGCAATTGTACGCAGCTATGTTTAAACAAATATTTATCAGCGTCCTGGTTGGTGATATTTCGTTTTTCTTGGCGTTAATCAAAATTCTGTTGAACTTCCTGACCACCTGCATCGAGCCAAAAACAAAAGCCGACCAAAAAAAGAAAATGGGCAGAGTGAGATCGATCGGCCTCAGGTGCGTAGTTTCGGATGGCATCACTGGCGCAACGACGTCAATGACCCAGGCTGCGTGACCGTGCGGTGCGCGAAACACGCGTTTCCGTGTGACGTGATCTCGCCCTCTGTCGGAGCGACACGCGACGTGCCTCCTTCGTCGAGCGAGCGCGTTCCCTCCGCGAGTGCGCGGTGTTCTGGCGTGCGCAACACGCGCGTTTCTCTCTCCAGCGCGCAGCGTGTACGGCCCACGCGCGTGACTCGGCGACACATTTCAGCAGGAAACTGTCAAGTTCTGGGCGCAAGAAAGAAAGGGAGGAGATGAAAGGAGGAGGTGAGACGCCATGCAAGCTCAACTATAACGACAACAACGGCGGCAAGAAATCAAAGACGAAAACAGTGTGTTGAATGTACCACCGCTCGCATCAACCATGCGAACTGACAGTTACAACAGGGAAGGCGCACATAGGCAACGCTGGATGTTGGTTGCGCATAAAAAATGCATGGCGTCTACTCCCTTATTTCTCTGCGGCGATTTGGGCTTCTGCGTTTATTCGCTCGCGAGTTCTTTTCTTTATATTCCTTTATTCGAAAGTGCTCTGCGGCGACCTCAATGCGTACCGAGGTCTCAACATCCCCAGCGACGAGCTGGCACGCACGACGACCGGTCGTGCTCATTCATCGAAACGTGGCCGCATCGCGGCTTCTTCCCCGAAGTAATCCTCTCTCCGAGCGGCTGGCGCCACGCTCCAAAGCGACGGCCAACGACGTGTGCCGGCGGGGAGCTTGATCAAATGCTCGCCGAATCCGCCGAATATGCTTTGCATGCGTTCCTGTCAGTGCCATTTATCCTGCCGGCCCGACTGATGCCTACTCCCCTTTGTTCCCTTCTTCCCTTATCCTCACTCTCTCGCTCATGCTGTCCTTCGTTGCCTTTCTCTCCGCATTCTCCGTCAAGCCCCGCCGAGGACAGCAGGAGTGGGGCGGCGCTCCTTGGAGCTGAATCTCTCTGAAGGATCTCAACCCCCCCCCCCCCCTCACCCCTCCCCCTCCAACCCCTCTTTGCGACGCTGCGGGTGTCCCTACCCATTTGTTTGCCTACCTCTGTTGGTGCTACGCATGAACGCGTCTCAGTGTAAGCAAGTTGGCACGGCTATGTTTTCGGTGCATTTGTATTTGTGTGCGTTCACATGTGTGCGCGACAGCACGTGTGTATTTCAGAGAGTTTCTGAAGATGTGTGCATGGTTTTACGAAAAGAAAAACGCTTAGCCGCGCCGGTGAGAAAAAGAGTGTCTTGTGTACGTTTTTCGCTCTAAAGTAAGAGATGGGAAGAACTCACTTCGAACTCCGCCAACAACCCTTTTTGCGAGCATTTAAGAAATCCTTTCTTAAAATAGTTTTTAACTTTTGAGCTTTAATTTGGGCCTTTGATCTTTCACATCCGCGCCTTTCTGCAGATTTCTTTTCTCTAGATCTCTTCGGTGTTATCCTCAAGCGGAGCGCTGAGCAACTCTGAAATTTGTTAGCCTTTTCCGGTGCGTCATGAGCAGACTGCAAAATACATTTCGGCAACCCCAGCATTTACTGCGGACCTGTCGCTGCCCCCCAACAATTGCCACCTTTATCCGTGACGCATCTCCTGCGAGCCAGGGCTCCGACACAATAGCCAGCAGTCGCTTTCCTCGGCGGGGTTCACCGCTCCCCGCGGTTCCGTGAACCCGAGCCCCGTTCAGACCGTGGGGACTCATTGCCTTGACGACCTGTCGACGTGGGAGTGCAGGGATGAAAAAAAAAAGAAGGGGGAGGGGGGAAGGGGGGGTTTGGTATGCGGCTCTGCGGGCTTCGTCGCTGTTCTGAACCCTTTTAAACGGGCTTGCTTGTCGCAAATGATGAAAGGGGGTTTGTGCCTTCGATTTACACGCATGCAAGCTTATCGGCACCGGTACTGTGCAGGCAAATGTGCCACAGGCTCTTCGGAGCTATATAAATTCAGTTCAGGTATAGGGCACTCAGCTCTCCCAATCAATACGCTTCACTCTATAGTGAGTATGTAAGTGGTGGCATTTTTAGGCTTTACTCAAGGTGTTTCAAGTGTTTCCAGTAAAGGGTAAGTAAAATCCACAAAGGTTGTCACACTGAGGCTACCTCTGATTTCCGTACCTAGTACCTTTCCGCACCTATATTCAGGGTAGGGCGCTAACATTTGCCAGTGTTAGAAGAACGTATTTGAGAAACTTGGTAGGTATTGATAATAGTCCCGTTCTAATGCCTTAGTGGGGATGAAAACGTGTATAAATGAAAATTAACGCAGTAATTGTTCTTTACTCCAGAAATATTTCAAGAATGCAGAGCATGATGTTTTTTTTTTTTATCTATGCATCGAAATGTAAGGTTTTGCATGTAGGTCATTGAATATGAACATAGACGAAACTTCTGCTCAGAAGATCAGTGAACAGGCAGCAAAGATTTTACATCGGATAGGCAGGTATCTGAAGTATTGTGGCGAATGTAACCAGGCGGCATGGTTTGCATCTCAGCGGTACAGTATACAGCCCTTATGTAAGCCCTTAGTTCCTAAATCGAGCGTTTTTGTATTTAGGAAACGCATGACAGCTCCATTACATTGCCGAAAAGCGAACCATGCAGCCTCTTAATTTTGTAAAATAGAGTATACAATACACGAAATGAATGCAGTATATCTGGACCGCCAGAAAAAATATACCTGCGCTTCATGTTTACGTAAGACGCTTTACCGACAGTCCGCATTAGAAACGTATATAACGATTCCTTCTTTCCAGTATCCACCTCTCAACCCCAAACTTGAAGATCAAAGAAACACTCTAAAAATATGCTCAGGATCACTTAGCGGGCCAGGAAAGATGAATGCAGTAACTCTGAATGCAGTAATAAAGAGCAAACTGCAGATAACTATAAGCTACAAAACATTCAAGGGTAAAATATTAACTTAGAGAAGATATGGAAGGCTAGCCGGAGGGAAGAGTGTATTCCAGTATCGTGGACATGCTTTCAGGAGCTGGCGGGGGAGAAGAAACCAAACTGAATGATATGGGATTCTGAAATGTAGTGAGGCAAGGGGCCGATGGCGTGCGCAAGGATAACAAGAGGTTTTCCTCCCACTGTAGGAGAATGTGTTTATAGAGTTATCGCTGCTTTAAATAGTCCCTTTAATCACTCCGACATTGTACGCAAGAAATATAGGGGTGTATAAGTTTCAAGCGATTATGTTTGCGTCAAGTTCAAGCGCACTAGAACAGTAACGTATCTGCGTCTATTTTTCTCAACCACATGACAGCACAAATAATGGAGGTGAACATTCTTCATAAGAAATAAAATCTCAAGCCATAAAAAAAAAACTCTATTTTAAAGAATGCTTCTATTTTTGCGCGGCTGCTACCACAAGCAGCGTGGCGCAAAGTATCAGCTGCGATTAGAAATGTTTGGTATATCCGATTGAATGTTATAGCAGTCGGCAGTCATTGCTGCGAGCAGAGTAAAACTTTATAGGTCAGGCTTTCTAGCATGAAGGCAGATTCTAGTTTCCTCGGCTTAGAAGTTTAAAATATTTGCATTTAGGTAAGCCTAGCTCACTGCAGTCGGCCGAGAAAGCGTGCTAGTATGTAGCTTAATGTCGAGGAAAGCAATAGGCATGAATTCATGGACGGCGACAAGCGCGCATCGCTGTCATAGCCAATTTTATTGCTGCACCATTCGAGGTGCTGTACTCTACACAACGCGATGCTGTCATAGAATCCTCTTTGGCCTTTACGGCCGTGAAATCATTTCATAACCGTTACGTAGTGCCTCTGAAGAAAGAAAAGCAACTGAGCTGCAAACGAAACGATGGCTCAGTCGGAAATCGTATGCAGTCCTTTCGGTCACGAGCCGGGCCTCGACGCCTCTGATCACCGAACTATCACTAAAAGTTATAGTTTGGATTTCTGTTGCGGCTACC
>NC_139349.1:18059787-18119787 GCF_055883805.1 Amblyomma maculatum | reverse complement strand
AAGAACGAGAACCGCGGCTAGCAAAACGACGAGTGCAAGACGCTGCTATACGAGCGCGTCGTGCACCTCTAGACACTTACAGGTCTGGTGATGATCCTGCATGAAGTCTTCAGCATGCCTTGGACGGTGATGACTCGGCATCAACAACAGAATAAGAAGAATCACAGAGTAGCCAAGAACGGTGGAATGCAACCAGGCGACAACGACGTGCTCAGAAGACTGCTGAAGAACGAGAGAAAAGGCTTGAGAAAGAACAAGTTCGCGATGCTTACAGACAGGCCAAACGGTGCGAAGAGCGTAAAAAACAACGTGCAGAAGAGACCGAGGAGATGACAGCCGTACATTTGAAGAAAAGGTGTCAATATTTGGCTCCTGCTGGTCTGATCGTCCAGACTCGCGACATGGAAAAGTTAATGACGTTTGGACTACGCTCGACAGGTTGGTGAATGCGGTTCCGTGAGGCGGGAGTTTCACCACCATTTCATGAATAATCCATTCGGAATCGTGTGTTCAGTGTGTGATCGCCTATGGCATAAGAATAGCCCAACACCTACACTGCGTGCCGAACCTTAAGCGCAACCATTGCAGTATTGCTTGCGCAACTTACCAGGTTTAACCAGAGCTAAACTATTGCCAATTTGTTTTTGTTCTCCGAAGTAAAACAATTACAAGGGTCCAATGCTGCTGAACCAAATATTGAGCGAAAGCATTAGCTGAGGGTAACCGAGCGTTCTTCTCCTTTTCTTCTTCCTCAGCCCACATATAAAGCCCCGCTTTACCAACCTGTATGAACGTGCCTTAGTGGTCTATAAGATTAACGTGAATGCCAGGGTCCTAGCAGGCTGATTATGACATAACCGTCCCATGTGAAACGAGAGACCCAAGTTGGCAGCTCCTGCCAGCCCAAATATAAAGCCCCGCTTTCACAAAGCCATATGAACGTGCCCAGCTCTAACCCTAGGGTCACGTGGGGTGTGACGTCACAGCATCACGTGGGTGCGGCCGCTCGACGCTGAAGGCTCGCAACTCAGAGTAGTATTGCTTTTGCAATAAAATTAGAAAAAGCAATTAACTACACCAGTAATTTCTCGCCTCGGAATCAAGCTGTCCATTTAGAAATTGCATACCTTGTTGAAAAACAGCGGGCTAAATATTTTCATCATGGTACCTTTTACTCAACTTTTGTTGCGAAAGCAACACTACGACAGCCAAACTCGGGTGGCCGCAGCTACGTCGTGAAGAGGCGTAGCTACGAGAAAAAGAAGGAGAAGAAGAAGAAGACGATGAACTCTCGGTCACCCGCAGCTACTGCTTTCGCTGCGCATTCGGTTCGGCGGCGTTGAACCCTTGTCATTTTTTACTGACCAGCTTTTGGCGACTATTTCTCACCCAGCTGAACCAAACATTGAGCGAAAGCATTAGCTGCGGGTGACCGAGCGTTCTTCTTCTCTTTTTCTTCTTCCTCAGCTCGCATATAAAGCCCTGCTTTAACAAACCCGTATGAACGGGCCTATAGTGGCCTTATTGACCTTATTTAGAATTTATTTAGATTGACCTTATTTAGAAACGCGCTTTAAGGTATGTGCTGAGAAGTACCTTCAAATTTGCAGCTTTCTTTTCTTATTCGTATCGCAAAATTGATGCGTCACGGGGGGGGGTATGGTTCAACATCTTTGATGGCTCCCTCTTTCCTTGTTGATCCTCGTTCGCGGCCAGTCACATCACTACTCGCTGAATCAGTGGTTTTTCCATTGGTGCCTCTGTTATACCATGCGTACTCATTAACGTACAGTCATAAGATACCACATGATATGGACGACCACAGGATATGAATAAAAAGTACCCCTTTTAACCAAGTCGTACGGATGTGCCTTCGTGGCCACCTCGGGACACAGTGTCTACCTCGAGTTCCAAGGATACTGGAGGTCTGTATTCCGATCTCCCAACCTGATCTCAAAGGCCAATCTATAATTGACAGCGCCTGCCAACTCGACTATGGCATGTGGTCTATATATTGACGCCACATAACCCGACGACCGTTAATTGCACGGGCTTGTCATCCATATTTGCAGTAATTTCCCCACACACTTGCTAATACGGAGGGAGAGGGGCACACTCTCTTGTTTTTCAATAGGCAGCCCCTTAATTCGCAAAGAACATATTTTTGTTTTTACACTGTACTGGAAATTTTGTTCGATAGCGCCGGAAAAGGGGCATGTACGCCAAAGGGGCACATCGTCCATAGCTAGCTGTTGGTAGAAGAAACCACGACTTCCGCAAAAACTGAAGTACTGCGAATACGACGACTGCCCTGGTTTGGTTTCCAAGTGCCAGGGCGTAAGCATTAGATATAAGATTTCTGCTAGTAGTCTGAACTGCCGTTTCTCGGGGCATTCTATGCAATCCTTGTTAGTTTTGTTTAATTTTGTATTCATAAATACGGCTTTTGTTGTTGTGCAAAGCGAAGCAATTGTTCGGAATCTTTCCCATTTGTGTCGCAGTCATTAACGTTTCTAGTCAAACGCGACAGATCAACGACCGAAGTAAGAAAATTATTTGAAAAAATAGCTACAACTTCTTTATTCGTGCCCCCCCCTTATTTAGAATCCTAGGGAATATCTGCATGCCTGCGATTTTTCCCTCACAATGCCAGCACCGAGAACTTCGACACAAGATTTTCTGCAGAATGGCGCCTTTAAGGCTGTCAGGTTAAAAAGGATTACTGATTTAAAGACTAGTGAAAGGAATGCGCGCGAACAAGAATCCCCAATGCGCCAGCAGACTGGAGCCAAAATAACGCTGTCGCATCATATTCCTAAAGACGGAGATTAAGTGTCCCCCCTGCTAGTTTTTCCGCTACAACCTCCAAAGGTTAAAGACTGGGGTGGTTAGCGTGTAGTTAAGTGCGCACGAGAAATTACTTTGTCAGGATCGACTTCGACGTTGGGGCGGATCACGTTTCTCTCGGCTTTCTACGGCGCTTTCTTGGAAAACCATTTTTGCAGTGCTTGATATTTCACAACGCTTTCCGAGGCAAGGTTGAATCTTCCTTTGATGCCTGGCAAGGGCGAAATCATAATTAAAAGAGCATGGCAAAAATCTGCCCCCATTCGGCTCACCATCCGTAGACGGTTTAGACGAGCCCTGCTCAAAAGACAGCTGTCTCCTTACAATTAGTTTCTGTGTTTCTTACTGCTGAACAGAGTCTCCCTGCCGCGTAAGTAAGCCTGCGTTGCAATTGGAAGCCAGAACGCCAGTTTATCGACTGCTCCCATGACCCGCTAACAGAATGAAACCCTGCAGACCTGCTAACGGTGCACTCATAGCGCCTTTCCCAGGGAAGCAATCTATACGATTGCACTTAAGCTATTGTTTTTAGAAATGTATATGTAGCCTTACGAGCTACGGAAAAGAATGGCATTCAGTACTCTTTTTATATCCCGGTATCTTCGGATATCGCATTTTGATAAGAACTTACCGTCGCCCTTTATTCTTGCTTGCTGCAACTTTTTCAGGGGCTACACAGATGTTTATTCCCTGCTTGCTGTTCTTTCTTCTATTTTTTGATTACTTTTGAAGAGCAGAGTTTCGTCATAAAAAAGCAAGCGAGCTTGAACGGGTTCAACCAAGTGAGCACCAGGCCGGGTCGGTGGTGAGAAATAGCGGCCCGCAGTCGTGTTAGGATCGAAGTGGAGGCGGGCAGGGTGGGGCCCAGTCTAGTTATCGGCACGTGAAGGCCTCTAAACCCGAACACAAAATCGTGTTTTGTAAGTTTTCTTGAATCTAAACCTTAAGTTGTTTCTGTTAAACTTTCCCTCTCAGCTCTTGTGCTGTTGTGCAGCATGCAATCACCATCGCTTCCTTGCTTAAATACCCTCCATGCTTTCGTTTAGGCTTTTATGGGGCGCAGGCCCGATGGTTGAAGAGATATTCGCAATATTATAATCAGACCGACATTCATCAGCAACTAAATATAACGGCAGTGGAGAGAGCTACATGTATTTCACTTACTCATTTCCTAAATAAATATCACCAGCTAAGATAAAGTAAGTTACGCATGCCGCCAAGGCTCCAAGTACAGATTGGCATGGTATCGAAAACGCAAAGGTTTGAAGATAGATACTGTCATGCGTAGTCATGGCAGGTCCTTTTTATTGCTTACACATTTTTATTATAAGAGTATTTTTTTTTAATATCTCATTCTGCTGAGCCATTCTGCGGAAGGAAAACAGTCCCCCTTGCCCCCATGCTCCTGCGGCTACTCGTATCATTCGATGTTGCCCGAGTATATAGTCCTGGAACTCGTAAGTTGTACTCCCCCATCCCCCCCCCCCCCCCCCTTTCCATCCTAGTGGAGGAGGAACTCAGGAACTCCCTGCCTCCCCCCGCGATTTATGCCACCGGATGTGAAAGTTCTTAAGGAGCTTTATTCCCGAAGACAATAAATACAGCATTACCCTAATTGTCGTTACCGAATATTTGTCTTGGAGAACTTTAAAAAGTACTGCAGGCTAGGACACGCCTTAATAGCCCTTGGATGGTTTCACAGGGTTAGGACACAGTGTATTGTTCCAGCCGAACATCTGCATCGTCGTCGTGGCTGTACATCCGCTGCAGAAAGCGGCCTCTCCCATATTTCTCTCCAATTAACCCTATCCTGTGAAAGCTTCGGTTCCTTTATCCCCGCAGACTTCCTAATCTTATTCGCTCACCTCATACTCTGACATCCCTTGCTTATCATTTATTTATTCCCTTGGTGTCCTATCCACTGTAACCATCAACGCACAACGGTTATCGGGCCTTCGGATTACATTACCTTATCTTCTTGCTAATGTGGAATTTTGGGCCAGTTGGTGGTGGTTCATTCTTTTCACAGCGCAAAAGACACGGACCGAAAGAGCACGCTTGCGCACGCACGCACCCATACACGCACGCCGGAAAAGTTTTTCTGCGGTCTGTGGTAGTATCCGCTCTAGATATGTGTATTTTCTTGAAAATTCCAGACAAAAATTACCTGTTGTAAACGTCGATACCTTTTCGTGAATGTTGATAATTAGTTTCCTTAATATTATTGCTTAGACCCGCCGTCCTACTTTGCTTTTCTAGATCACTGATTCTAATTGGACTGATGTTCGTGATATAATACAAGAAGTTGCTACTAAGGTAGTTCCAAAGCAAAAGAAATGCAAAAAAGCAAACTGGTTATCTGAAGAGGCTTTGCAAATAGCTGAGGAAAGGAGGATGGCAAAAGGTATGGGGGAAAGAGAAAGATACAAGATTCTCAATGCGGATTTTCAGAAAATAGCAAGGAGAGATAAGAATGCCTTCCTGAACATACAGTGTCAAGCAGTTGAGGACAACAGCCAATTAAGAAACACAAGAGCTCTGTATAAGACAATCAAAGATATCAAAGGAAGCTTCTGTGCTAAGCTGGGCGTGATAAAGGACAAACGAGGCAAGGACCTCACTGAAGCCTCAGAGATAAAGAAGAGGTGGCAGGAATACACAGAAGAACTGTACAAGAAGGACCCGGATGTGCAATCCCAACATAGGACGGTTGTGATTACTGATCTCGAGCCGGGCATCCTGAAGAGTGAAGTTGAATGGGCCTTAGCCAGCCTTGCTAAGAACAAAGCAAGCGGAATTGATGGTATTCCAGCTGAGTTGCTTCAAAACCTCAACCACGACGCTGTTAACACACTGCATACATTATGTCAAAAGATTTGGACAACCCTGCAGTGGCCACAGGATTGGAGGAGGTCAGTTTACATCCCCATTCCAAAGAAAGGCAGTGCCAAAGATTGTTCCAACTACCGCACGATCGCGCTTATTTCGCATGCTAGCAAGGTGATGTTAAAAATCCTGCAAGGTAGGCTGCAGCAGTATGTGGATCGGGAGCTTCCGGACGTGCAAGCTGGGTTTCGCAAGGGCAGAGGAACTAGAGACCAAATTGCCAACCTTCGCTGGATCATGGAAAAAGCAAGAGAGTTCCAGAAACCCATTTACTTCTGCTTTATTGATTATGCGAAAGCGTTTGACTGCGTAGATCACAGCAGATTGTGGCAAGCTCTCCGAGAGATGGGAGTTCCAATTCACCTCATCTGTCTCCTCAGGAACCTGTATGAAGGGCAAGAGGCCACAGTCAGAACTGGGCATGGTCTTACTGATTGGTTTCCGATTGAGAAAGGGGTGAGGCAAGGCTGCATACTGTCGCCCTGCCTATTTAACCTATATGCAGAGTGCATCATGAGGAAGGCCGGTCTGGACGAGTCTTCAGCTGGAGTGAAGATTGCTGGAAAACGTATCAACAACCTTAGATATGCGGATGATACCACTTTAATGGCAGAAAGTGAAGTGGAACTCAAGAGACTTCTGATGCGCGTACAAGAAGAGAGTGAGAAGTTTGGGCTTAAACTGAACATTAAAAAGACGAAGATCATGGCGTCTTGCCCTATCAAGTCCTGGAGCATCAATGGACAAGAAGTGGAAGCTGTGACAGATTTTCTGTTCTTGGGCGCCAAGATTACCTCGGAAGGAGACTGCAGCCATGAAATTAGGAGACGCCTGCTTCTGGGAAAGAGAGCAATGGTTAGCCTTGACCGCCTAGTAAAGAGCAGAGACATTAGTCTGCCAACCAAGATCCGTATAACCCGTGCTATGGTCTTTCCAGTTGTGATGTATGGATGCGAGAGTTGGACTGTGAAAAAGGCTGACCGCCGAAGAATTGACGCGTTTGAATTGTGGTGCTGGCGAAGACTCTTAAGAGTTCCTTGGACTGCCAGAAGATCAAATCAGTCGATATTGTCGACCATAAACCCTGACTGCTCATTGGAGGGTCAAATTCTAAAGTTAAAGCTCAGCTACTTTGGTCATCTGATGAGAAGAGAGGAGTCGCTGGAGAAAGATTTGATGTTGGGAAAGGTTGAGGGTCGCCGGAGAAGGGGTAGGCAGCGAACGCGATGGTTAGATGGCATTCTCGAGGCATTGCAGATGAAGCTATGTGATGTTAAGAAGATAGTGAGAGACCGGAAAGCGTGGCGTGACATGGTCCATAGGGTCACGAAGAGTCGGACACGACTGAACGCCTGAACTGAACTGATTCTAATTTACGCAATTCATTCCCGTAATATACACGGCAGACACAAACAAAATCGGTTCGATCTGTTCTTTTTTTCTCTTCTTCAGCACCTCCTATACTTCGTCTCGCAAGATATCTGCAGCACTGCGAAAGGCAGAGAAGCCCATGCAATTGTGCTCCTAAGTGCCTCTCGCCCCTGCTCACTACAATAGAGAATTGTGCTCCTACTGTCACCCCCACCAATTTGGGGGGCGAGAGGTGCGTAGGAGCACAATTGCCTATTATAGTGCGCGTAACCTGATTAGACCGGGGTGCTTCTGCTTTTCGCAGTGCTGCAAACATCTTATGAGACGAAGTTAGAGGTGCTCGTCAATTTGCCGGGCGACGTGTAGTTGACACAAACGCAAACAAAAGAAAGGGGGGCGACGACGGATTTGTAGTAAGAGACAATACAGCTCTATAAACAACAACAACACAATGTACAGAATGGCATTTACAAAGGAGAGATGCAAAGTACAGAAAACGTATTTACAAAGGATACAGAAGCGACTATACTTGTACAACAGAGGCTGACTAAAATCTAAGCGCAGCTCCACAAGCTGACAAGCTCTTCGACACTTGACCTCATAGCTCTCCTATCACGACTTCTAAGCTTGGGTCTGCCTGCTACCTCTGTCGGAGCCTCAGCCCGACCGGCGATCTTCACGGGGCGCTCTCTCAAATAACTGCGACCAGGCCTTCCAGAATGAAGACACGAACACTGAGCTCTCGCGAGCTATGCTCCTCTCCTCCAGCTGCCAGAGACCTGGAATTCTCCGGAAGCCGTGGTCTGCACGCGCGGCCTTCTCAAGCACACGATGGGAGCATGATCGGGTCTGTGCAGCGGGATGCATGCGTGGGCTACCGTGCCTTCTCGACGGTGGTGAGGAGGATGAGCTCGGCGGCCGTGATTGCGTGCTTCTAGAGATTTCTCGTCCTTTCCATTTGCGCAGCTTTTTCTGGCAGGCACCCCGAAATATTGAAAATGGACCACCGCGGCTTTAAACAATCTAATGCTTTTTGTGCTAAGAATTTTTCCAAACATTCACTCAGGCGTTCGAATGCATTGTCTTGAGTTTAACGAGATTTCCTATCCGTTACGGTTGAGTGTTATTTTCCTTAGTTCTGACACCATGCTTCAATATAATTTTTCCTCTATAGCGTGGCCGTGACACGTGTAAGCGAAAGAGGGTGAAATTTTAGGTACCGTTAGCACTGTAAGGTCCACTTACCAGGATCTGGGCACTTTAAAGGCAAGAAAAAAAAAGACAAGTCCAGTGCTTTGATCAGGTGAAGGTGACGGATGAAATGTACTAAAGAGAAACTTGCCCCTAAAAGCTGCAAAAATTCAAATCAAAGCCCTGTCACACTGTGTTTCATAGAGCCAAATCTCCTCATACTGTAAACTGGCATCCCAACCTCTGCGGAGAAACACTTCCTAGAAATATCATCTATTGATCCTTTTCTCTCTGACTGGCGGGTGAACGCGGGCGTCATCAGCACGTTGCGTTATTGCGTCATCCACACTATGCGCATGCACTTTTTCGTTGTCCGTCAATAAGGGAAGGTGGAAGATCCAGGACGTCGTGTCCAAGTTGTTGCTCAGGGGTCCTATAGAAAAACTTCATCGGCCGTGACGGTAGACTAACCGGTATTCTATCCCAAAATGCCGATCAATCAATATTTTCCGATATGCAGACGCCTTTGAAGGTTTAATGACGGTTGTTGTGGCGGCTGCTCGGTCTTCTACGTCGCTGTTAGCTTTCAGAAAGGTCTTTACATTTAGGGATGACAGCTTGGTCATTAACTTTTCCCAAGGACTTAAAACTGAAAGCATTTAAGAGCTGGTTGTTTATGAGAACATTTTCTTCTCCGCTATTGCCTCCAATATGTTGAAATTTAAGGCTACTCAGAGTATGATTCATTAGAAAATTGAAGTTCCTGTAACGTTTACATGAGTTTGTGTCAGTGGGGCAACATATGTGCATAAAACCTATCCGCTCAATTTTCATGAAGCTTGGCTCTCAGGCACGGTACATAAAATCATGCCTCGGCTTCAGTGGATTGGCCATCTATGTTTATGTTTGCTCCAGTGCACAAGAGAACTTCTGTATTCTTTATTTTTCTGTGGTATTTGTTGATGCCGTACTTTGCCTTACTTTCCTACTGCGGCATGAACAGAATACGTCGCTATAAAACTTGACGGCCGTCAAGTTTAGTTTTTCCTCCTTTGAACACAAGCATTTTTCAGAAATTCTCTTGCCAAGTATGTACCCTAAATCATCGAACCCACCAACAAAGTCTTGTATTTAAAATCGGGGGTTTAAAATAAAATGATGATTTCTTTTTATTTTTCCTTCTAACGAACTGAATAGATGTTAAAAATATGTTAGCCTGCCAAAACGCAGCTGTCGCTATCTCCCTTTTTCTGTCTTACATTCGCCTCACAGATAGGAGGCGTCAGTCTTCCTTACCTTCTCGTTTTGAAGTAAAAATGGACGACAATAGAGTTGCAATATAGTGGAAGTCTCTTAAACTAAAATGAACATATGAGTTAGTCGCAGAAAACACTGAAATCCCTTTTAAAAAGCAACTAGCTTTAGGTGCGAAAAATTAGTGAGTGTCATGAGTACGTCCATAAATTCGCGTCCAGCTAAATACTTTGTGAATACATCCTGGTCAAGGTGACAGATGTTCTAGGAATGCTGAGTGATCGAACAGATGGGGTATTTGTAATATACAGCCAAACGTCAAACGACGCGTCGTATGCTTAACTCATGAAGCATAAATTCGAGTTTCGTTCTAATAACGCTAAAATAGGAATTACATTTTTTTTCTTCCGAAATACAAATAGCCCTAATGTTTATTGGTTCTTAAAACGGGTATTGAGTATTTTTAATAAGACCAGATGGTAAAACCCTGCTGAGCTGGAAGTCTAGCAAAGGTTGAAGTGATCTACTTCAGATGTTCTACTTGTAAGTTAAAAGCCTGGTGGCCAGGAAACATAAGAATAAAATATGGTTATGGAATGAGCTCAAGGAAGATTCGGTGTAACATGAATTGACTATTGTGTTTCGTATGCAACTCTCGTCAAGCAACTGAACGGCGTCACGGCTGCGTGAGGCGACACAGAAATACGCCCCTCTGCAAGCCAGCTTATTACGCCATGACTAACAGGCAACCAACGTACTTATCTGCCCAGACTTCATGAAGGTGTCATACATGGTTGTTGTTCTTTTTTAAAATTTTTATTCGTGTGGTGGTCACCACACAGGAGAGTGAAGACGAACAGTCTGGAGCATGTAGCAGTGATCCGGACTCCACCTGACTGGCGCCAACAAAGAATTGAATGACTTCTCTGCGGCAGTACCAACAAATATACACGGTGTTCGTCGCTGAGCAGTATCCGCACTGCTCTAGGCCGTGATTATTAATAAACCTCACGAAAAATTTAGAAGTAATGCGGCACAATCTTCTGTACTGAATTTGAAGCCTGCAGAGGGCACTTAAGGATACTTGTGGAGCCACTACGTCCCCCCCCCCCCCCCTCCTCTATATTTAGAATTTAGTGGTACCGAATGAGACGTAAATGCTTTTGCAGTTGATGGAATCAAGAAACGTTTGCAGGATCGCTGGATAAGCTGTAGGGCGAGTGCGTAAAACTACTGAATCACAATTAAAATTGAAATGAATAATATAGCGAGATAATGATGAAAGTTATTATAGCTAAAAGCATTTTTTAAACGTAGAAAAAAAAAAACAGGCTGAGACCAGAGGCGCGTTTTACCACCTTGTTTCAAAAGGGGTATCCCCAACTTCCAACCTTCTATCCATCCATACCTACTGTGAATGGAGAGTACGCAGATGGCCAACAATTTAAATAAACGTCCAACCGTTTTATAGACACGCGTATGCGGTTATATCCAAATCACTGAGTAAAGAAGACAAGAGAGACGACTTCGCCGCGCACCAACTTGTTCAATCTCCTCGCCTTTTGTTTGGAGGATAAGGATTCTATCTTCCCCTGCATCTTTTCCTTGCTTGATCGGAACTTTGAACAGCGACGCACAGTCCCACCTGTAATCCCATTTACATCGTATTTGTGCCAGATGGTGACTCAGTACGCTATAGCGCCTGTAGACTGCTACGGGAGCTGAAGAAGACGGTATACAAACATCCCCGCAAGCCCCCATTGGTGCTCACTGGTCATTTGCGAACCCCACTGTGTATGGCTGGACTAGCGCTCGTGATTTGTTTTTCTTTCTGGTGTCAGTTCGAGCGTATGTAAAGGTATACGTGGACAATATAGCTCCGCATTCAAAGCTGCGACCGGGATGGATTTTTGCATCCTCTGTGCACAGTGCTGGAGAATTGTGTAGAAACGATTCTGCAGAATTCTGTAGATGTAGAGCCCTTTGGATACAAGCCTGCTTTATATTTATAAATGCCCGAATTACACATGCCAGTACTTCGTCACACATCTCTTTCAACGTCTCATCATTCTATAAATAGGACGGGCGGATCGGAGAAGAATGAAACAAAAATGTAAATTGTCGTCACAGCGATGTATTATGCACCCCACTCGGAAATTACCCCAGGGAAAAGAATTATTCTTGCATGTGGCCAGAGATGGCTCTGGGAAGGCTCAGTTGATATATCCAAGTGCTGCGATATAAAATGAAGTACTAGCGACGTTTTTGTTTTTTGTTTTTAGTCCGTACCGTCATTTGCTCAGCGCACGTTCCCATAGATGGCGATTCAATGACTGGTCATTTCGATTTCGCGCCGGAGTTTTTGAAGATGAAATCTGACTTTGTAGCCGATGCTAAGCCTAGATGTCTTTCTGACTGTCTGTCGAACTCGTCCGTGGCGCGATTGGCTTCATATGATTATGTATTCAAGGAAAATAGGAGAGAACACATTGAGAGCCTAGAGCCCTGTCACCAGAAAAGGAAGCTCTTTCCTCAAATCTCAAATCAACATTTATCATTCTAATGCCCAATGCATTTGAGAGAAAAGCGCTGTTAGATCCGAGGTGCCGTCCAATGGTAGGCGGATTCGTCCTATGCGAGCGTATATCGTTATACAACAGTGCAACGCAGCACATTTGAAAACTGTAAAAGGAAGGTTTTTACCTCAATGCCGAACCTTCTAGGCTGATGGACTCAACTTTCGCACTGCCGAACACAGGCTGATCCTGAGCTTGATTTTACTGAAGACATTGCAGAGAAAGACTTTGCAAGTAGGAAAATTATGCTATAGTCAATGCACGTCTAGGATGTTCTGTCCAGCAGTGGGTCATTTTGAAAATACGCATTACGATATTTAAAATCCTGGTGTAATTAAATATTGATGAACTCAGGCAATCTCACAAGTATCTCAGAACATTGATTTCCAAATTAATAGCAAGTTTCTTTTATTAAATCTAAGACCACCTAAGCTCTTAATATCAGCAATATATGCAAGAATAATAAAGTTGCCGCGTGGAACGCCTTGAGCTAAATGTGTGATGTTGATATTTCCTGCAAAAACACTTTCGTTTAGTTAAGCTTCCTTTACAAGGTTCTAACAATGCTGTGTGCCATAAGGCTATATATGCTTTATTTGCTCAGACGAAATACTATCTTTTGAAGCTGGAGTCAGGATCAGGTGTCGTGGCATGTTATTGTTGGTTGCGTGAAGCTTCCTGTAGCAATATTTAGCTTTTATCTCAATCTCTTTAGATCTAGATACCTCTTAAAAATAGGCTGCTATAGATCGGCGTACTTAAACCGGACAGTACTTGTATATAAGCAGGCTGTATGGCTTCTACTTGCCTTTGGTTTTCATATCCTACTCGTTGTATGCCTGTGATTGAACTTCATGTACTATGGGAGACTGACAATCGTGTTCATTATACATTGTGCGTAACCTCCGATGTTTTAGATCTTTAGGACATAGGCTAACGGGTGCAGATTTTGCGTTTACCTGACGTCTTTGCAAATCCAATAGTGAGTACAGTGTATGGTTTTGACTTTGTTTGGTTAAGTTTTTAAATATATGTCTTGTCAGGCAAAGCCGTTTCCATGCTTCTTACTTGAGCAGCCCAAAGAGGGGCTTATTGGGCACAGAATCTTAATAAAAATGATTCTAACCCTTTCCCAGAAATTGCTGAAACGGAAGAATCAACTGTTCACATGATCCAATGTCATCGCTCAATAAAAAGCGAAGAGTAGCAAAAATAAAACATTCGTTGAAGCAATGTGCTACAAGATAACCTCAAGAAATTTAAAAAACTGAGATCTTAGAAAAAAGTCGTGATAAAGTATGGCATAATTCTTCAAACACTTGAACAAAAACAAAACGTTTTTACCCGTGCAGAGGAGGTTGCACTTAATAGGATCCGGGTCAATGTTGCCCTCACACCAGCTGTCACTAGGACGCAGAAAAATGAAGATGTTGAAGCCAACATTCACCACATTTTGTGGGACCGATACGAAATCGGAGCCCCTGACGATAGCTGGTCTTTGAGCAAGCAATCCTGCCTCATATATCGCTTGGATGCAGGGATCTCAGAATGGCCTACTAGTAGACTTCATGAAATCACCCAACCTTTTTCCATTCATTTATTCATCCTTCATCTCATACCCTACTGATGCCCTGAGGCAATAAATATTGTTACAAAACGAAAACAATTTGCGTGCAATGTTTTGTAAAGTTTTCTCAAAACATATGGCAATTTTAACGGCACCTTGCTGCAGAGAGGCGTCTTCAGATGTAACTTGCAAAAGTAAATAGAACGTTTTATTTTCGCGCAGCAAGGACAACAATGAGCGCCTTTATCCGCAACCCGCTCTCGAATACCTTTATTCCAATTTCTGGAGGCCTTTCCTTTCCCTTATTACAGGTACTTGAGCAGAAGTCGCTCACAGAAGCATTTGGCGTACTGTGCTTACTGCGCTTTCCAATTGCTGCTCTTCGAGTCCACGCTTGTTAGCTTCCATGTTGCTTACTAGACTACTTGCTATGGCTTTAAGCCCTACCTGAAGAGAAGAAAAAAAAAGGCTGAATCGTTTTCCTTTTGTGCATATTTTTTATTGTCGTATGAACAAAATAAGAAAATTTCTTTAAACGCCGGCTTCATGAATTTATTTGGAAAGCATTGCTATGCGACTGTACTCGGCCGGTATGCATGCGCTTGAGTTACGTGTGCTTGGAAAGCATTTCGGAGCTAACCCGAAGACTTTGCCTTTGTGGGCGCACAATCAACAGCGCTCGCAAAGCACCTCAGCATGTTCGCATATGCGTGCGTTTCGTTTCAGTGCGTCCTCAGGCATCGGACGCTCTATTCAAATACGCACGCTCGGGCTTCTAATCAGCTCATCGTCGCCCTTGCGGGCCTCATTAATCCATCGTGCGTTCCATCGCCTTCAGTATTACGCATACAAGATAATACGGTACTTGAATTACCCATGTTTTCTTTTTTCTTGCGTTTAATATCGCCCTGCGCAGTTGTCCCTGGCCGAGAATTGAGCGTAGCAAATATGCACGTCATTGTAGGCAGGCAAATTATTTCACAGTGCAGGTCATACTTTAGTGCTGAACAACTCCTGAAGTGTTTTTCGGGCTTAATGAAACACTAGCAGCAATATTGTTACGCGAAGACTTAATGTACTGAAGGGATATTTCCAACAGAGCCGCAACTGTCATAGTAGCGAGCAGCACCACGAAACAGTTCCAATTCGCCGTCATCTGCAATTTTCCTTCTGCGACGCAAGGGAGGAAAATACTTCGTCTTGACCTCGTCGTACATGCCCCCGGTGATGTAAGCGCAGTCCCTGCGTTAAAATGGCAAAGAAGGCATGAATACGTATGGCTTAAGGCGGAAAATATTTATTATGTAAGTAGAGGGGCGAGAGGAGGAGGACGCGGGCACAAGAGGGCGCAAGTTCATGCATCACATCGATAACATGGCGCGCTACACGATAAGGGCCACTGCAGGGCTACAAAAGTTTCTCCGAGAGGCCAACGCCGCGTACAGGGGACCATAGAAGAACCACATATCCAGGGTCATAGGGTCCATGGCAATGTCGCCTATCGTAGGAAGACTTCTGGGAAGTCTGAGAAGCGAGGAGACGACTACGGGATACTTGGTGCGTTTCAGTGGCTTGAACAATGGCATCACGTGCGTAGGTTGCTATGGGGCAGCCAGTAGGTGTGACCAGCATTTCCAAATGTGAGGCGGGGAGGGGTTCCTGCCAAAAAGCAGGAAGAAGGATGAATAACCCATCGTGCCGTGCTTCGGAACGTGCGGTCCTAGTATTAGGAATTAGGTGATATAGACACACATAACATGTCCGTTAGTGCCCGGTTGAAGCACTCGGCAAGACCGTAGGTTTGGGGATGGTACGGGGTCGTGAGCTTATGCTTCGTAGAGCACGAACGCAGGGTGTCTTCAATAATTCGGGTAAAGAATGACGCTGCGTAAAAGAAATCCGCGACATCCACCGCGCAACTCGTAGGTAAAGCGGACTGAACATTTGGAGGTGGTGGGTTCGACTCCCACCATCGGCGTGTTGTTTTTCCTTCCGCTTGTCGTCTAATATTCTTTATCCCGATAATCACTGTAAGACTAATTCTTGCCAGATACCAACAACAAAAAAAAAAAATCTCCAATGTTTGCCTTAGACTCGTTCACTATCAGCTCCTTTAACTATATGTATATACTCATGTGCTGCATATATATGCATCCCGAACATCCCAAGCAGCTTCTTGGCGCCGCTAAAACCCCTCGGCGCAGTTAAATTCAGAGATGTTTCCTACTACGCCTGTTATCACAGAACGTCCCTTCCGCGTTCATTGCATAAAAGAAGCTCAGAAGCGTAGGGTCACTGGCGTTACTTTAAGTCCGTGAGAAACCCGAATAAGGAGCATCTGTCCTCGGTCTTGTCTTCTGCAACCTATTGTCGTCGTGACGACAACACGAATACAGCCAGCTCCTTCGAAAATACATGTTTTTTTTTCAGACAATGGGCTTAAGAGCTAAACAAGGCGCACCGCTAATTAATTATTATAGCCGTCAAAATGTCAAACGGAAGCTTTAAATGCTTAATAATGCCGAATAAAATGCTTCAACACCTGTAGTCTGCTGACAACCTGAAAAAATAAGAACTTATCACGCCCGACTACTGTGCTGCCAGCTGCTGCGTTTCGATGGAGGCGAAACGAAGTGGCCTCCGTGTGCTGTGAGATGTCAGTGCGTGGTTAAGATGATCAGGTGGTCGAAACTACTCCGGAGCTCTCCGCTACGGCACGCGTTCTCTCTTTCCACTTTCACTCCCACCTTCTTTCTTTGCTTTACGGTGCGGTCAGGTGTCCACACTGAGTGACAATACTGCCCTTTTCCTTTCCTGTGAACCAATTATTATTTTCTCTCTTTCCACTTTCATTCCCACCTTCCTCCCATCCCTTACGGCGCGGTTGAGGTGTCCACAGGAAACAAGTGAGACAGTTACCGTGTCTTTCCTTTCCTATAAATAAATCAATCGGACAAAACACTCTTCCGCCACTGTACAAGCGAGGAGAATCGATCCCATAGTGCGCATTTGCTGCTTACAGATCTCGATATGTAACGCACTACGCTTTTGTATGACCTATGCATCGCCTCCAGGCATGCCTCATATTGTGATGGCAGAAATGCGTCTCGCGTTTTGTTCTATATTGCATTGCCACAAGAGTAATGTTTTTTTTTTCCCTTGACGAGAAGATAGAGTACTTCAGAGCAGGGAGCGTACGGTACAGCTCAACACTCGACTGCGTCATTTGCATCGTTTTTTGAGCGAAAGCTCTACTACTCCAGGTTCAGCAAAGTTTTGGAACGCTTTGGATGCTTCACCTTCAAGCCAGACCAAGGTCAAATCAAACACACATACGCAAGATCAATACTGCATGACTACCTTTTATGTGACATTATGGCAAGACAACGACACCTAGCCATGTTGACCTTTGATCTTCGACGTTTAGTTAACGGCAGCGCTTTCCGTCACTCTAGAGGAAGAGGAGTAGGGCAAACGCCATGTTTAATTTTTCATTCAAAGTTAGTATGGCCATTTTAGTAGATTCTGCAGTTCACCCTTGGTTTCTCCAACTAGCTTGCTGCTTGGAATGCTCCGAGCACGGTCCCTTACTCACAGGCTGCCTCGATGTTGAATATTTTCTCTTGTGTTATAAATAACGGGCTCCAGTCTTCGCTCTAGGAGCGTTTTAGCCCTAACGGTCCGGCTAACAGAGTTCGATATTCATTGTGTGCAAAAGAACCGCAATCTGCTGCTCGGAATTCCCTTCTTTTCTTTTGCAGCAATCCGTGACAAGCCTTTCAAGCGTAATGAGAGCCAAGCGCACGGTACGCGCAAGTACGCCAAAGCGAGCACTTTCGCTGCGTGCTTAACGCACTCCATTGCTTACTCTTCGTTGCCGCCTACAATCGACCATTTTCGCCATTTGGTCACCTACCTATTTTCCTTTCCCATTTTATTTGCTTTCTTTGGCCGAACTGCATGGATTAAATTCCAAATGATTTTTTGCTCGTTCCCAGCCTCAAGGGACGCCCTTCCAGTTCTTTGATTTGCGGGAATGAAATCTGTTCTTCGCGAGCTCATTTTATCCACCGTTTAATTGTTTTTACTTCATTTTATTCCCAGTCACAGATCCTTAACAAAGAGGATAATGAACAAATAAAAGGAAAGGGGTAATAACCCCATTCTCCACCCTAGTTGAAATCCTCGTACCCCTATCTGCTGGTAGGGAGAGTACAAGAAGAGGAATTTGAAAGCGCGTGTGTCTAATTTATGCATTAGGCGGTGATCGAGCTTGAAGCCCTGATTCCGGCAGTGCATAAGAGCGGGTTGTCCCCGCTTGGGGACGAGGCCATTGCGGACGAATTCACTTGCTTGTTAGGCCATCGGGAAGGATTGTGGGTGACGGTGAGGAAGGCTGTGCGGTATGCAGCCCCACTGACGGGGAGGTGAGCCAGCGCGCGGGGAATGACTAATTACGCGGCCCTCGTTCCAAGCCTCCTCCTTTCTTCCGTGCGTTGCGCGTCGGGCCATCTTCCGCAGCTTCCACCCTTGAATGAAAACCTCCGCGCTGCTGGCACGCTCCCTGTTCAGCGGTGTCGCCATATCGTGGGTGTTCGCTTCTTTGCGTGATGACTCATTCCGGCTTGCCCCGTGACGAGCCCCGGCGTTTGAACCCACCCCGGCGAACAGCGTCGACGAGTAACTATGCCTTGTGCGTGCAAAGTTGCGCAGCAACCAAAGCTGCGAGTAACGACGCGGTAGGAAAATGAGAGGAGCTGGGAACCTAGCGAACTAAGAAAAACGAAAGAGCAGAGCTCACCCATAGCCGAAAGCGAGAGAGAATCCGCGAGGGAGAGCGACGGAGTCTCTTTTAAAAGAGCGGCACTCTAGCCGCTGCCAACTACCGCTAGTCCACCAGCAAGGAAAGCGGGATCATTTATATTGATCGCGGGAACATTAATGAGAGGCGACTGCCACTCGGCATTTTTGTTTTCAGCCTTCCTTTTTGACGTCACGTTTCACTTAAGGAATATGAAGGAGCGCGCGCACTGCTAGGAAGACACGGCGCTCGTTTGTCGCGGCGGAGCTTGTTTAACATCGTCATTAGAGTGAAAGCGGGCCCGGCCCCGCAACGCGTTTCTCGCGTTATTTTTCTCGTCGTCGCTACGCCGGACCCTTCCCACCTGGGGTCTCCTCCTCTCCTGCCGTTGGCTCCCTTTGTGACAAGTGCCCGCGAGCGACGCTCTAAGGTGGCCCCCACGAAACTTTCGCGGGAGCCATTAAGCAAGTTCACTGCCGGAGGCGCCAAAGTACCCCCGACGTCTAGGCTAGAAGCCTGCTCAATAATGGATTCGGAATAGCTTCGAGCTGGACGCTGCTTCCCGCGAAGTCACTCAAGGCTCTTGTTGCGCTGTCGAGGAAGAGGCCAATCGGCTGAGCAGTGACTCAATTCGAAGGAATTAGGCTTTGTGCGAAGAGTGCATGCGTGTCTCAAATGGGACTATATAACCGAGACCTATGAGCTCTTTCCATAGTGCTTCGTTTAGTTGTGTCAAGATTGCCGTCAGCGGTAATCCTTAGTATTACCAGTGCTGTTATAATACACATAACCGTAAAGGTCTCTCGTCGTTCTTTATGCATCGCAGCACCCGTCCCCTCCTTCTCTTCCTCACCAAGCGAGCTACTAAGCTGTTCCTTTTTAAATAGCTTTCAAAACAGGTATTCTTTGCACCTCGACAGACAAAATAGCAGCGAGGAGGATTATCTTACTATTACCAAGGAAGGAAGGAAGGAAGGAAGGAAGGAAGGAAGGAAGGAAGGAAGGAAGGAAGGAAGGAAGGAAGGAAGGAAGGAAGGAAGGAAGGAAGGAAGGAAGGAAGGAAGGAAGGAAGGAAGGAAGGAAGGAAGGAAGGAAGGAAGGAAGGAAGGAAGGAAGGAAGGAAGGAAGGAAGGAAGGAAGGAAGGAAGGAAGGAAGGAAGGAAGGAAGGAAGGAAGGAAGGAAGGAAGGAAGGAAGGAAGGAAGGAAGGAAGGAAGGAAGGAAGGAAGGAAGGAAGGAAGGAAGGAAGGAAGGAAGGAAGGAAGGAAGGAAGGAAGGAAGGAAGGAAGGAAGGAAGGAAGGAAGGAAGGAAGGAAGGAAGGAAGGAAGGAAGGAAGGAAGGAAGGAAGGAAGGAAGGAAGGAAGGAAGGAAGGAAGGAAGGAAGGAAGGAAGGAAGGAAGGAAGGAAGGAAGGAAGGAAGGAAGGAAGGAAGGAAGGAAGGAAGGAAGGAAGGAAGGAAGGAAGGAAGGAAGGAAGGAAGGAAGGAAGGAAGGAAGGAAGGAAGGAAGGAAGGAAGGAAGGAAGGAAGGAAGGAAGGAAGGAAGGAAGGAAGGAAGGAAGGAAGGAAGGAAGGAAGGAAGGAAGGAAGGAAGGAAGGAAGGAAGGAAGGAAGGAAGGAAGGAAGGAAGGAAGGAAGGAAGGAAGGAAGGAAGGAAGGAAGGAAGGAAGGAAGGAAGGAAGGAAGGAAGGAAGGAAGGAAGGAAGGAAGGAAGGAAGGAAGGAAGGAAGGAAGGAAGGAAGGAAGGAAGGAAGGAAGGAAGGAAGGAAGGAAGGAAGGAAGGAAGGAAGGAAGGAAGGAAGGAAGGAAGGAAGGAAGCTAGCTAGCTAGCTTCCGAGAGCTTCCGCGCATGTGCGCGAAGCGTGCCCGCTGCGTCTGCTCTGGAAATGGGAATCAACCTACTATCGCCGTCTTGGTGGGCGGTTCGCGCGACCTCGTGCGCACAGGTTGCTCCAAATGCCCAGGCCTCGTCGATTTAGACGAGTTTAGCATGGCATATGGACAACGAGGAAGCTCATACGTGAGATGCGGTAGACCTGAAACGTTTGCCGTATATCCGTCCCCGCCAGACTTCGCGATGAGACGTCGCCGACGACAAAGAAAAGGTATTTAATCTATATAACTTAACTATGCGATGAATCGCTTAAATGGCTAGAGGCCAGCTACCTAAGAATTGTGCACAAACGCTGCGCCATAACTTCGCTTCAGCAACAGGCTGGTGCCACATATTCTGCGATATCCTCTAAATGAGTCCGCTAAGGAGATAAAATTTCGTGGCGTCACACACTCTACATCTAACGTTGCGGCCAGACAAAAAGGCGTGCACTTAGGGCATACATCTAAAGCTGTTTTGAGTCCAGCTATCTATATTGTCACGTGGCTTTCGTAAACAAGGGACACAGACGTGTGCTGCATGAGAATAGACTGACATGAAATTTTGACTGTCTATTAGGTGAAACTGTGCATGTCCATGGCAACTTGGGGGTAGGGTCTGTAGTAGATGCACGCCGTGGTTGTTGAATATCAGGATGACCCCATCCTCATCTTATGACCGCGCTCTGCTTGAAGGGGAAGGAGAACTTCTGATATTAGCCACGGAGAGCACAAACAATCGTCTCTGACGTCGTAGCAACAGTTGCGTACAGTTGCAATCTTTCTGAAGAAATCTCGTCGTGATCTCGCCAGGCAAACAAAATTATAGTGACCCATGCCGACGGTGAGGTGCAAGAAAAGTAACCTCCCCTTTCATAAAAACAAAATGAAAATTACAATCTTCGTACATATCTGTTTCTCTGCGAGGAACTGGCGCAGTGTTCTGCTGAATTTTGTTCGTCAGATGCGAGTTAGGCGTAGCTTTGGTTGATTGAGGGAAGTACACGTCAAAGGTTTTATGAAACACGCCACGCGTTTGAAACAAATAACCCGCTTGTTATGAAGCAGGTGTAACATGCTCCATTAATCCTCGCAATATCGAAAGTTACGTAAGGATTTTGGTTGTGAGTAAATCGGGCGGTCTCATTTACGTTGTGGTTTCTTCTGACGTTACGGTTCGTGAGTTGGCGTTCGAATTGGGCATCCTTCCATTTAAAGATGAATGTGGGGTAATTTTTATGATATTCTAGAGTAATTGCTATGCGGTCTGAGGCACTGTGCAATTTGTAGGCCTTGGAAGTATGTTTTAAACTAATAATATAGAAAGCGTATCTAAGGGCTTCCTTCGTTAGCAAACTTTATGTTTCCATAAGGATGGATTTTGCTTGCTGGATAGAGGCACTGCACAATAAATGGAGCTCATCGAGCGGTCCATTTATTTGTAGTCAACCCTTGCAGATAGTGGGAAAAACGTATAGCATGACCTCATTTCATAGGTTTAAAAGAGAGGCTACTTATCAATTAGCTGATTATGCTTGTCTATAGATTGTTCATAGGCATTGTATTGATGATTTGAACAGCTTAGAGAGGCGCCACATTACGTCCAGCGTGGCGACGTTACGAAATGTTCCGACGCCTAAGCTCAATAGAATCACGCTCATTTTAAAACTTCACAATAAAGTCGAGCTTGTTCATATTTTCTGACCGCCTTGTTCGCGTAGAAGCGTCGTTTTTCATGGGCGAAAAAAACAACAACTTTGAAAAAGGGTAAAGTCGCTGTCTGGTGTTTAAAAACAGGCTTAACGAAAATGGTGCATTGCAGTTAGTCGACGCGAGCTTTAAAAAAAAAATTAAATCAAGGACTTATATAGTAGGTACTTTGGTGAAAACGGCAAGTGTCAGATCAACAGCTTTTTAGTCGCTTCCAATTGCCATCAGAAATAATGTTGCGAATCTAATGTTGCTTGTACACAAAGTGAAAGGTTTGCAATACCGCCACTTTTTATTTTCAGTGAGAAAGCGTGCGCCATTATGATTTTCTTGTGCTTATTAGTTTTATGAGATACCGAATAGCTGTAAATATTACCTAGCACTTTTAATTACGTGTGCATGTGCAGCGCGTTACTAAAAAGGCTGCCGTTATTGCAGCGTTGTTTTTCAGGAGCTCTTAACCATGCTCTGTGTGCCCGTATCAGTCGTAAGCAGTAATTTCAATGCACGTAATGAATGCAAGGCACCCACGATGAAAATTCTATCTCAGAGAGTTTCTATTCAGATGGTCCGCACACCCACCTTACTGATCCGAAGGACATGAAGGTACGGGTCACCAAGGAATCAGAAAAAGCACCGGAATAAATTGGAATGAAATATTGTCATTGTATAGGCGCGGACAACGAGTGCAGTGCAGCAGACCTGCGTCACAAACCCTATTCGAGCGGTTGCGCATATACGTGTGGGTTCCCCCTATGTATTGTATTTGCATAGATATATCTGGCAGCATTGCATGGAGACAAAATAATCGGCAATAAAATGCCGGGCCCAAAACGTTCGCGCCTGAAATGCACCCTTTAACCATAGGTCCTCAGCTGAAGACGTAACTGATGGCCTAGAGTCTATCTACCCCGAAAAGGCATTTGATCACATGAAATCGTGCGTAAAATGACGCAGACAACGTGGGCATACGAGAGTAACTGCCTCTTAGCAGTCCGCTATTGTGGCTGACAGAGCTCACAATTCACTGGTTATGAACTTTGCCACAGAAGAAACCCGTCTATAACAATCTTCTCTCCGTGTTTCCGACCAAGCCCGAATGAAATCAAAACACAAGCCGCTTGTTTTTATTGCCGAGTTTAATAAGTCAGCGCTTCTTCTTCGCTTATTAAGTAATAGAGACCAAATGACGTGGTACTGGTATCAGACGATGATGCGCTCAAAAAAGCGACTTACTAATAACTTCCCGAATATTGAATTGTATATATATATATATATATATATATATATATATATATATATATATATATATATATATATATATATATATATATATATATATATATATATATATATATATATATATATATATATATATATACAGGGTGTCCGAGCTGTATATGTAGCTCAAATTTTAAAAACTACCGTTAGCGATAGCGCAGTTAAATCAATTAAAAGATGCTCATATTACTCATGTTAATTGCTGTATTTCTTATGAAGATAAATGAGTTGCATTCTCCGCACGTACAGTGTGTGTGGTACTAGGGTCAACTTTAAGGAAGTCGTAGATTAAAATTTTAAACAAAGAATATAGGAGGCTTAATATGCCTATTTAAGGTCGATATTCAATGCTAATGGTTCCCGAGTGCGGGAACCATGAAATGGCTGCAAAGGCAACCAGTCAACGTTTTCAGTGAGTAGAACGAATGCAGGTGAGCACTCGCCCAAAGTATAACTAATTTGTAACTAAGGTTTGAGGAAAACTGTTTTGAAATTAGCTACACATAGGGTAGCCCCTGGTGGTGAATTTTGGAACTATTCCTCCTATTACCCCAGATTGTGTACGTCGGTGATATCATGGCGACATTCGTTGCAGCCACGCCGGCCACGACGTCATGGACACACTTTCGGCAGCTGCGAAAGTGGTGTGCTCGTGTGCTATGTGAAACCATCAGCTTGGCGATCTCAGTTCGCATCGTTAATTGAAAACGTGGCGTCGTCTGTGGAATCAAGATGCGTCTCGTCACCTGTATGCGAAAAGCGCACTAACTGGCCCGCTTCAACATCGTAGACTTCTGATTTAGATTACGTATCATCGGCAACACACAAAATAGGTAACATCTATAATGCTGCGCGGTGCCGCTTTTTATAACCTTAGAACCTCGAGTACCGACCGATGACGCACCAAAGCGTACCATCCCGTCTGGTGTTTGCAGCATCAATTGTCTCAGTGGCCCCCGCATATCCAAACATTAAAGTCATTGAAAAAAATTCTATCGTGTTATCTTTGTCAAATACGGCTGATGGTTCTTGTGAATATATTGTATATTTTTAGTGCATGTGCAAATAATAAATTGCGACTGCATAGTGCTCTCGTTCCTGACCAAGGAAGCGGATCCGTTCGTTCTGGTGAGGGTTCGAAACCGAGCAGCGGCAATTTGAAAAGAAACCTTCGCAAATGTTTTTTCAGATGTTGGCTTTGTCGGGTGTCACGTGTTAAGCATACTTATTTGCTATATGTGTGCGGCCCCTTTATATGCGGGTGGTAACGCGATCGATGTCAAAGTAGCATGAAACTCGCAAACGAACGCAGTGGAGTTGTTTGATGGTCGCGGTTGACGGAATCGAAGGCCCTAGAAAAGTCAACAATTGCACCCAAGCTTAGTAAATGGTTCTCAGTATTTTTATATTTTTAGAAATCATCTTAAAGAGTGCCAGTTTATTCGATAGTTCTTTCTTTCTTTCTTTCTTTCTTTCTTTCTTTCTTTCTTTCTTTCTTTCTTTCTTTCTTTCTTTCTTTCTTTCTTTCTTTCTTTCTTTCTTTCTTTCTTTCTTTCTTTCTTTCTTTCTTTCTTTCTTTCTTTCTTTCTTTCTTTCCGTTGTCAGGAGGAGCTGAATAACTTTATCGCGTCCTGAAGAAAGGACAAACAAAGGGGACGAAAGTAATGACATTACTTCATATATAGAATGCATCTAATCATTCACAAAATGTCGCATCATGTCACACAGATTAGCCTAATAGAGTGTGCTTAATTTGCCCGTGTTTATGTTCCGTAAATTTTCCTTCATACCGTTCTCATATGCAGGATTAATGAAGTTCGATGCCAACTTTGGAAACGAGACGATTTCAAAATTAAAAGGAGCAGAATTGATTATAGGAATTATAGGGTCTATAGTTAGAGGATATATTGACGCAGCCAAAAGGATTGTGTACAATAGAACATAAAAATAGATTATTGCGACAGTGATATTTCAATTTGCGGAGTACGAGTGGGGTATGCAAAACTTTCTAACTGTGGAGTGTCTTGTCTCCAAAATTTCCTTTAGGGATGCAAATTTCATAATAAAAAGGACGCTAAACGGCGAAAAGATTTATTCGCATATATGTCCAAACAAAACAATGAGCGCACAGTTTTCGTTTCATATTTTGCCTATAACCACTGCATCTTACTTCCCAGCGTGAGAGCGAAAGACACAAAAATGAGTAAAAAAAAAAAGCAATCTGGCTACCCAGAATAGATGAAGTCTGCATGTAATGTTTTCTCAGATGGAAATAATGTCATTAGCTAAGCAGCTAAGCACAATACAAAGGAAGCTGCCAAACGAGCGGTAAGGTGCGGTGGAGGGGGTAAATGCCTGACAGAGTCGTCGGGACACGTTAGTCTTGCGCAATTCGTTGCGAGCCGAAGCAAATTGATCGCGTAGAACGGCCGCAACAAACAAAAAAAGCAAGCTGCATAGAGACCATTAGTTAAAACAGCACCTCCAGAACACGCTAAAGAAGCAAGTAAAAACTGGGCGCGACACGTAATTACTTGTATATAGCCGTGACGAGCGCACGAAGTCGCACAACACGCGACAAGGCGCAAAAAATATACCCGGAAAAGACGGCAATAGCGGCAGCACACAAATCGTTAATTTGATTCGGGCCCGGCAACGAAGAGAAAGAATCCGAGTAGCGCAGCCTTCGCCGTCGTTGGGTCCCGCTGGGCCCGATGATCGGCTGAGCGGCTGGCGGAGACATTATTCACCGATGTGAGCGGCCCGCGAGTGCCGGGGGAGTGAATCGCTGCGGTGTTGTCGGTGCCGGCGATGCGAGAACCGCCCGCTTCGTCGGTCGCCGCCTCGGGCGCAGCGCTTTCCGCGGGCGCTCCTGCGTTCGATTTCTGCCGCCGCAAGTTTTTATCCGCGCTGCTGAACGCGCCGGCACCCCGCTGAACCTTGCCGCCGCCTTTGGCTCTTTAATGCTTCCGTTTCACCATGAACGCGACAGCGACTTGCCGCTTTCCATGTATTTCTTGGAATTTATTATTTTATTTTATTTGGTTTCTTCTGCTATGAAGTTTTCTTCCGCCTCGATTAGATAACTGCTTCCACTCGGGTAACATTACCCGTCCTAGCCACCACGTGGCGTTCAGCTCCTACGTGACGTGCATAACCTAATGCGTTTTCATAAGCCCACCTGTAGAATTTTTATTTGAGCTCATTGTACGGAACTATGCTAGTCAGCATGACAGTTATGCTCAAATAAGCTAGGCTAGTTCCCTTTTAGAGCTATTCTAGAAACACTGGTGGCAAATGGGTTAGGAGATATATAAAGAGGGGGAGAGAGAGAGAGATAGAGAGAAAGTGAGAGAGTATTATTGAAACTAATGAATTAATGAAATGCTCAAAAACATCTTGCAGAAGACACTATTGCGTTTGCATCGGTTGCTTTGTCAACAAACGAATAAACTGCTATTGCTTTCTATATTTCTTGGCGCGCGCATTGTCTATCATTTCTTCCTTGTTTTGTTGGTGTTATCTCTCTAGTATTTTTCATGTGTTACTGTTCTCTTCTATCAAGCGGAAGAAATCGAACTGGTGCCACCCTGTTAGGTTTACGACTGTCTTCGGACGCTGCGCGTCGGGCCATCGGGTTTTGTCAGAGCTGACAGACTTTACGGGCGGCTGGGTGATTCTCCTTCCACAGGACACTCTCACTTTTTTCTGGCGATCTCGATCGAAATCTCAGGCTTTGTTTGCACAAACAGCGTGTCCGTAAAAAAGAAAAACAAAAAAAAGAAACATAGACCCCCTTAACTCAAACGGAGAGGCAAAGGTATCGGAAGTTAAAAGCAGGGTTAACCGAGCTAGCTCGTTCATATCAGTTCTGCTGGAACCAACCTGAGCTGTAGCCTCATCGGTGTCCGTTTGTTAATTTTTTTTCGGTGACATCGTTCCAAGGGTTCTGCGGCAGCCCTCTTCCTTTTCTTTCTTCTCTATTTTCTCTTCTGTCTGCACGAGGCAGCGGCGGTGGCTCAGCTGCAGAGCCATTAGCAGGCCCGTGCAGTTTCTTTTCCTTCTTCCTACAGCCACAACAACAACAACAACAGGAAAGCATTTGCTTTTTTTTCTCCATTTTTTTGTGTACTCATAACGCTTGTCCTCAATTCCCAGTTGAGCATTCCTGCCCGCTTATTAACTGAACTTAAGAAATTATAAGAACAGGTGAAACACACCTTAATTAATCAGTGAAGCATTTAGATTCTATCTTTGGCGGAACGGGTATCATGCATGGGCGTTTATATTTTTTTTCCGCTTCATAGTTTAGAAATACTGACCACTACTGAATACAGCTGTTAAATTCATGTCAGGATGCGCATAAAATTCTGGCTGTCACGTCTGTACGAGTGTGGTGGCGCCTCTGCGTTCTGCCTGTACAATGATTTGGGGATGCCGTCTTTGATGTCAATGGATTCACACGGGCAACTGTGTGCCGTACTTGTCTACCGTTGGCATGAATATATATCTTTGCTGTTGGAAATTGTGGAGGATACTGATGCACTGAAAAGAAAAAATAGTGACCAAGCTTCATTTATCTGTTTTGTCTTAGTGACTTCATAGTCATACTCTGGCGGTGTGGACCAGGTATGTGACAAACATGACCAAACATTACGTAAATGTGTAAGTATTAAAAAAATTGATGCTACAATTGCTTTATTTTTGTGAAGCGCTTTGTGTAGAAAAGCAGTAAGTCAGAGGCGTGATTTATTCATACAGTTACAAAGTTATCCCTTAAAAGTTAGACTTATTGTTTACGAAATTCCTTGGTAAGCTTTCTCGCAGTGAAGCCAGCAATTTTTTTTTCATTGATTTTGGTTCATATTCTCCTTTCTCCGGTATTCACGTGCAGTTGTTACAATGCACTTCGCAATCCGGGCATGCGACATTCGTAGACACCACCGTTGATGGTGTTTGTCTGTAAAGCGTGCTTCTCCGTGCTAACACCTATACTGGGGCAAAGCCAACATCGTGGGCAGGGGAGTTTAGAATTGGTAACAACGGGATTCCCTGCCTTTATGAACCGAAGGGATGACTCGTTTAGATAAAGGTAAATGGAAGTTATTTGTGTAGCATATGGTATGTAGGACACAGAAAAAATAAATGAGCAACATGGCGGCATAACTGCTGAAATATTGCTTTTACTTTCACTGGTAATTTTGATGGCATCGTGAGGCAGTGCGCTGTAATGACAGCATTAGAAGGCTTTTGGGCGGTGTGGTTTACGCGTGAACATCCATATGATATGCAGAGAGGTATTGGTGTCGGTGGACCATGTGCGTGCAATTATCCTGCGAATTTAATGATTTTCCAAAGGTTTTCGGTCCGGCGTTCGCACAATCACCAATGCATCAAATTAGTTAGAGCAATCGACTGCAGTTAGGAGTTGCGGGGTACGTCTCATCGTGCTACAGATGTCAGCACCGCATAAATATAGCTCGGCGCCACTAAGCAGGCTCCTGGACCGAGTGTAATCTTTTATCACTAGTGCAATGTCTAGAAGAAAACAATGTTTGTTATCACGTTTATTCTGCTTCATGTTGGTTAAATCCCCAAACCCGGGTACCGACACATTTGCCTCGCTTCATTGCGCAAGCTAAAGCCTTCGCTGTCGGGAAACTGTTGAAACACGCCGCTCTGCCGCCACGTCTCGTGCTTCCTGCGATTTCACCAACGCCAGAATTACTCGGCGGCCGTCGCCATGATGCATCTTATCGGGAGAAGCATCCCTTTGTGCTCTATTTGAAACTAAACATTAAAAAAAAAGCAGGATGCTTCAGTAAATTTAAATATGCGTTGCATTTCAGAGAATAACTAAGCGTTATTCACTGAGAGAAGTTCGTTCAGGCTGTACTTATCACCGTGGGGTAGCAGTCTTGAATCGGAACGAGGTTAAAATTTCACTCATTCATAGCACAGAATAGCATTTAAATTGCTGATGCATCAATACTGTCAACAAAATGCAGGTGGAGAATATCTCTGGCAGGATGATTGAGCAGAAATGATCTTATTTGCGAGCTGTTCTTACCTCATTCTGTGTGTTTGATAGTTTATTTTTTATTGTATATCTACGTCAATTTTTAAGGAGCTCTTATCGTTTTATTATTTCCAGCCCTTTGTCCCTGTCTGATAGCGAAGCGGTAACTATCGTGGTGGTGGTGGCATGACGAGTTTATTGACGCCCGTATTTCAAATGCTACTGCATGCAATGCAATGCATGTTTTTCCGTTCACAGTGTTCGAGTACTGAAATAAGGCCATCGATGTACGACCAGTTTGGCGAAAGCCAAGCAAACAGACTTCTGCACCAGTACTTACCTCATCTACGCTCATTGCGTGAAGTCTAGAACCCAATGTTAAAAATGGTTTCCAGCAAAAGCAAGACGTCGTGACTGCCTCGCTTATAGACGGGCGCATCAACGCGTCTCGCGGAAGGACAAAACAAAACGATAAGAGTGAAAGATGAACCAGAGAAAGCCTCTGAAGTAAAATACGGTAACAAATTTCGATAATCAGGAGTTGTTTTACAGGCAGAGACATCACACCGTAAAAGACCACCCAGGTTTTCATACAGTTCAAGGGCCATCAGTTGTGGCAGCGTGTCACGGCAGAGAACATTTGCAGTGAGATTGTAAGATAAGAACGAAGTGAGTAATCCCCTTACTCTAGGATATGCCAAAAATAAAATGTACAACATAACTTCTTTGGCCATTCGCACAAGCCTTTGTTCTATCATCATCAATTCTTTACTACTTTAATATCTGTTTGTTTTCATATTTCTTTCTATTCTTCAGTCATTTCTCTCAGCTTCATAAGAAAGCAAGGTACCCACACTGAGAGGTTGTTCCTTCGTGCTGGTGCTTTTTTTTCATGCGCTAATTATGATACCAAATATTAAAATGAAATCGACAGAGTTAAAGCTTCATTTGTGCTGCCATCTGGTAGAAACTTCGCAGCCGTAAGTCACCTCCGGGGTCGAATACTTTGGTTGCTTTTAACAGCTACACAGATTTCCTTTAGGCCGATGTCTGCTTTACTGAGCAGATGAAATGCATAAATGTCCGTTTCTAAATCTTTTGTTAAGAGCGTAGGTTTGCGCAGGTCTTGTACCTTTACATCGATCTGGTTGCTGGCTGCGCGCAATTAATTATGGACGCGAAAACAACCCACGTAGGCTGGGTATAGCCTACACTCGCTTCTAATTATTCAGCGCATTCCGCCTGTGCGTGGTCCGGCCGTACTGCTTGAACTTCAAAATTAATTGCAACCGCAAGCACGTAGGCATTTCTGCCCACGCGCAGAGCTCTTAAAAACCTCTCAGAATGCCTCCGACGTGAGTACGTTGTGGAATGGTGGCTAGCGTGCATCAGACATTTGTGATTTGCCTACCGTTTCGTAAGCGTTTCGAGCGGGTACTTCCTCAGCGCGGAAGCGCCATCGCTCGCGACATCCTCATTAGCGGCCGGGTGTTGTAGTATGCTTTGATTCTGGACAGAAACTGCTGGCAAGAATAAAAGCCATTAAGTTCGAGACTCCTAAATGTTGTAAATGTAGATAAAGAGGTGCTGAATTTTCAGCGCATATCCTTTGCTGTTATGAACGAATGGCAGTGAATTCAGCGTGAGGAAAGAACAGGTTTTGTTCCAGATGGAAGTAAACCATTTTCAGGCTCCAAAGTCTGTTTTAAAATGTGTTAAGCATTATTTTAGAGAACTCGGTCATGTTTCTAAAGGCCTTGGCCCTTATATTGCTCCGACTTTCCTCCCTTTTTGCCCATTTACCGATTCCTTCTCTCTAAGCCTAGAATGCTTGAGCAGGCTAGAGGGTCCCAAAGAATCTTGAACGTTTTAGAGTCCTAGAGAAAAATAATGAAAAAGGGTGAAAAGCAAAGAAAAAGAGCGCACACGACTGTCTTTGAACATGTTTCTAATCCCTGTCAGCCTGGAATTCTCTATTATTACGTGTTAAGTGAGGAGATGGGAGCAATTGTTATCTGTGGATTGTCGTGTGGAATGTCTTGACATTAATCATATTTGTGTTTAACACGGGAACAGGAACATATTTTGTGCTGCCTTATTTTTTTTACACTAAATATTTTCGAGCTGTGCTACAATTTTGCGATAATGAAGCAACCGAATTTCACAAGCGTAAATATCGCGGAAAAAAACATGCACATGATGGTTTGCAATTTACAGAAGAGTCTTTGAATTGTTTTGCGTGTGAATTGATGCTTTCTTTTCGAGACCCAGTGGCACATCTTGAGGAATCCGGTCACAAAAGCTGGCAATGGTTTTCATCAGCACATTTAAGCAAGCGACAAATGATGGTAAATTGTCGCTCCTTCAGGGCTTTCAGCCACGCAAAATGACCTGCACTCACGAAGCGTGTGGCTTTTCGATATCGTCGCCATAACGATCCTACCTGTGGTAAGTGCTTCGCGAAGCGCGGCTCTCACAGTGGGCGTTACCGAGCCAGGACAAGCAGCGCACAGTCCAGGTGCATGAGACAGACGAAGTTTTCGGACAATTTTTGTCATGATTTCAGGATCACTGGTCGTGGTCGGCCGCGCAGGAAGCACCTTCGCTCGCACATTGTCACCAATATGTACACAACGTCATCTTTGCCGTCGGTTTTGTTGCCAACGCGCACGCCATAGTCGCTGCCGCATGGCTCACGCAATAGCGCAATCAACGCAGTACTCATTGCGACCAGATTTGTGCAGTGAACTTTCCCCGTAGAATAGTGCGCCGACATCGGTAATTCGGAGACTAAGCTGACTTGTGACGGACAACTTTTATTCGTTCATAGCCTGTAATTCCTGCGTTTTGAGAGCAGCTTAGCAAGTAACTTTTCAGATTTTCTAAGTACCAGCATAAAGATCATCGCGCCCAAGGAGAGTCATAGGGAGTTCCGGCGAAATCCGGTTACTTCTACAAGGCCCTATTGCCCTAGGCTTTATTTCAGATCCGTTGTCAAAGGCAAACATTTCTTCTCTCATCACGCATTGTTAAAACAGACTAAGAAATTATCTTCATAGGTTTAGGTTTAGTACAGTGCAGAAAAATACTGCTAAACAATAACGTCAACACCTCGTCAACTAGATTTTTTTTCTTCAAAATTAAACTTTCTTCGCAACGAAAATACGCGATGTCGTCAAAAAATACGAATCGCGAGTAAAGAGCAAAGGCTGGCAGTGTATGTAAAGCAAGAACGCCTGCTTGCCTATACATAGCGACAGTAATATAATATTAGGTAGCATTTGTGGAGAATAGAGGCGAACTCGTTAAAACCATTGCCCTCGAAAGGGAGTCGGCCTGATGAAGAACCGAGGCCACTCAAGGAATACGAGCGTTTATGCTTCGTAATGCGAGCAGTTCATGCAGGCCAGAAATTCCGCTCCTGTACTATGCTGCCCATAAAAACGATTGAATAAGTTATCATGGCAGCAGAGCGCGGCTCGGTGTCGGCTTAAAGTGAGCGCCTAGGCACTTGGTCATTGTTTAAATGGTTATAGAAAAGGAACCTATGTTTCTGTGATTTCTCCTCTACAGCCTCCTTGCAGAAGTGTGGAAACCGGGTACTGTGGCAAAGGAAATGCTGGAATTAGCTGGCGTGAGGGTGAATGGATATTTAATAAAGCTGTATCTTAAGGCACCAAAGTATGAAGACCTGCGGTACACTTTATAATATTATGTATGAAGTGCGTCCTAGTCTTACAAATTCTATGACCTACCCGGTGGGACGAAGTGAGGCTTTGGTCAGTGAAAGGACAGGCCACCGAGCGTAAGAGATTTGCTGTAAAATTGTATTTGTCCTTAGAAAAAACAACAACAGCAACAAAAGATTTAGTATCCGCCTTCTGTGCGCGAATGGCAAAATATGTCCATTCTTAGAATCTTGGGCGTTATAATGCCCGCAATAATGCAGAGTAGGTTCTCGTCAATTATGGCGCAATTGCTTTGCTAACGACGTCATTCCTTGCTAACCGCAGTGAAATTTATTCTTATGTTTTCGTCGAAGAAGCATTTGCGATACCTTAGTTTGTCAAGTGTTCACTATCATATCACGAACAATGATTTGGTTTGCGGTTTAACGTTCGACAGCCCAAGCTATGAGAGACGCCGTAGTGGAGGGCTTTGAAATGTTCGACAACCTCGCGTTCATTAACGTGCACTGACATCGCACAGCACATGAATGCCTTGCTTTTCGTCTCATTTCATTTAATAGTGTCAGCCTATGCAGGCTATTACAGGAGTGGAAATAAACAAAATTCACAAAAAAAGAAGTACGTTTCAACAACTACAAAAGTCTGACACCAAAATTCAAGCAAATACAGTGGACGTAAAACAGAGCGTCAAATAATACAGCAAAAGAAACAAAGGAAAACAGATTATGCAGAGAGACAACTTTTATATAGGCGCGTTTTGTTCAAAGTATGTTTTTAGGCTTTACCTGGAGTATGACTTTTTACAGTGCAGTCAGGCAGCATATTCCCCGCTCCCGCGGCTTGGTTACGAACAATGGGGCAAGCATTCACATGTTTGAAGTCTACACCAGTCCTGTCATGCGTTTTCCTTACCGGGGTGGTGCAGTGTTAAGACGCCCGACTCCTGTGCCGTAGTACCCGGGTGCGATTCCGACCGCGGTGGCTGCGTTTCGATGGAGGCGAGAGAGAGAGAGAACTTTTATTTGGTTTGGTTTGGTTTGGTTTGTGGGGTTTAACGTCCCAAAGCAACTCAGGCTATGAGAGACGCCGTAGTGGAGGACTCCGGAAATTTCGACCACCTGGGGTTCTTTAACGTGCACTGACACCGCACAGCACACGGGCGCCTTGCTTTTCGCCTCCATCGAAAAGCTGCCGCCGAGGCAGGGATTCGATCCCGCTTCCTTGGGAACAGTAGTCAAGCGCCGTAACCACTGCGCCACCCCGGCGGGGCAGAACTTTTATTTGTCCAACAGAGTGACTATCCAACAGAGTGACTATCCCGCTCTTCGGGGGTTAGACCCGGAAGGTGATACAGTAGCCTTAGTTGCAGGCCGGCAGTTCTTAGACTCCGGCGGCATCTTCGGCCAGTCGAACAATTTCTCTTTGGGCTCTTGGGTCTGAGCTTCGCAGAAGGGTCTCCCAGGCGTCTTTAGTTATATTTTTAGCCCTGCCTGGTGACTTTGCACATTCCCATATAATGTGATCTAGAGATCCCCTTTCCTTACACAGTGAACATAGGTCTGATCGTATTTCTGTCCATATATGGTTGACAAGAACTGGGTTCGGGTATGTATTTGTCTGTAGCTTTCTCCATGCTATTGCTTCCTTTTTGCCTAAGGTGGAATCTGGTGGTGGTAGGACCCTCCTGCTCAGTCTGTAGTGCACTGTTATTTCGCTATAGTTAATCAGGTCCTCTTGTTTGCCTTGCTCCGGTGGCACACTTCCAGCCCGGTGTATGAGATCTCGGGCTAGTTTGTGTGCCGCCTCGTTTCCGGGCACGCCTGCGTGGGCTGGCGTCCAAACAAGGGTGACGTTTCTTTTTATTCGCTTTTGATCGAGGATTCTACCCGCGATCTTCGCTATTACTCCAGCGGTGTAGCTCCTGACTGCGCTTTTGCTGTCACTGACTATATATTTTGTCTCGATCTGAGCAAGAGCCAGTGCTATTGCAGCCTCTTCCGCTGTCTGTATCGATTTTGTTTTTGTAGAAACTGCTGTAACCATTTCTCACTTGCCATTGAGTACGACTGCATTCATTTTTCCTTTGCCGCAGTATGCAGTGTCTACATATGCAATTCTACCTGAATTTTCCGTCTCGAATCTCCGTGTCTGAGTTTCGGCCCTTTTCTCTCGTCTTTGCTTATCATATTCAGGGTGCATGTTCTTTGGTAATGGGGGAATATGGATCCGTTTCCGGACCTCCACTCTCATTTCCTCTGTCGTGTCCCAGTATTCCTACGGTTGTATACATATTTTCCTCAATATGTTCCTTCCACCTTTAGTTTTCTCTAGCCTTCTTTGTTGTGTAGCTATTGTTGCCTCAATTACTTCATCCAAGGTGTTGTGTATTCCCAGCATCATTAGCCTGTCCGTGGAGGTACTTGCCGGGAGGTGTAGTGCTCTTTTAATGCATTTTCTGATCATGCTATCGATCCAGTCTTTTTCGGCCTTTTTCAGGTCCAAGTATGGTGTGGCATAACCGACCCTGCTTATTACGAAAGCTTGTATGAGCCTTAATAGGTTAGTTTCCTTAAGGCCTCCTTTTTTATTAGCTATTCTCCTTATAAGGTTTGTCGTTTGTATGACCTGTCCTTCCAGTTTCTTTATCATTTCTCCGTTGTACCCGTTCGTTTGGAGGACCATTCCTAGCACCCTCATTTGCTCGACTTTCGGAACTGCTCGTCGAAACGAAGAGGCGTCCGTGTGCTATGCGTTGTCAGCGCACGTTAAAGATCTTCAGGTGGTCGCAATTACTACGAAGACCTCCACTACGGCTCCTCTTTCCTCTCTTTCTATTTTCTATCCCACCTTCCTCCTTTTTCTTCTGGCGCGGTTCAGGTGTCCACAGAAACAAGTGTAACGGATACTGGGCCTTTCCCTTCCTGTGAACCAATAATTATTATTATTTTTCGTTTTGTTAGACGTTGGACAGACGTTCTTCTCGTTAGCGCAGGCAATGGATTGTCGCAAAAGTTTGGTTTTAATATCACATATATGTTTTTCTCCGGTTAACTGCAGATTATTTATTTCTAGTGCACAATCGTGAAGTGTTAAAAATGATCAATTGAAACTTCATGCTTGGGTGGAGGGTGGTTGTTTCTGGCCCTACGGGGCTGAGATGGTGGGTCAACGCCGCTTGAGGCGGGGGCTAGCCAGCTACCGAATTTCTATCTGTTGTAGGCCGTCATTGCACCCGCCACCGCTTGGGCGGGGGACAACGGCTTTTGCGGCGCGTGTCTTTCTTTTCCTCTTCTTTTTCTTTCTTCTTTACTTCCTCTCGTCTGTCCGCACGAGGTAGTGGAGGTGGCTTAGCTACAGAGCCAGTTGCAGGCCCGTGCATTTTCTTTTCCTTCTTCCTACAGCCACAACAATAGACCTCGTGCTTTATCGCGTATTTCAGGTTTTCACCTTTTGGTCTATCTCTCGTTTTTGGACATCGTGTGGCATTCCGGAGCCTATACATCGGACTCTTTAAACAAGTATCGCAAAAGTCAGGACGAAATTAAGTACATCATGCAAGCTAGCGAAATAAAGGGGAGGGGGTAATACGGCTTTACATAATCTAAAAAAGAATCAGTTGCAATTTAGGGCTAGTTTATGAACTTTGCTAAAGGTAGAGCAGTAAGGGCACTCCAGAGGGTAAGGGGGAGTTGAAACCTTTAGCAATGCCATACTCACACCATGTGGCGTGCACTTTGACAATACTGCAGATGCGTTCACTGTTCCTGTCTCTCATCCGCGCCTTACAATTTGCTTGCCTTGTGTCCTCGAATTAGTGAGAAAAAAAAAAAAGCCAAAAGACCAACCATAACATCTTCAACTGCGCACATGCCGAAAAAATTGGCAGTGGTTTAGCCTCGGTTAAACCTAGTGGAGAAAGCAACAGCTGCATGCTACGCTTAGGATAGCTTAAGCTCCGTGCTGAGCAGCAGCCGGACTCTCCTTCGCGATAGTTGGTTGATTGTTGCTGTTGTTGCGACTGTAGGAAGAATACTTTCACTCCCGCGGAAGCTAACCTGCCATCGAATTTTATCTTCTGTAGGCCGTCATTGCACACGCCACTGCTTCTGTGGTGGACGACGACTCCTGATGCGGCGCGCGTCTTTCTCTCCTTATTTTTATTTATTCTCTGTCTTTTCTTCTGTCCGCACGAGACAGCGGAAGTGGCTCAGCTATAGAGCCAGTAGCAGGCCCATGCATTTTCTTTTCCTTCTTTCTACAGCCACAACAACAACAACGCCGACGGCGACTACAACAGCGACGAGACGCAAAACCCAGGAACGGGCGCCTAAGAGCTGCGCTTTAAAAAAAAGAAAGAAAACAACATTTTAGAATTTTTCTGCGGTTTAAATCCAATAATTGTGAGTCTGCGGACCTTAGGTCAGCTGCAAAATGGAGTTTTGTTTTTTGCTAATATATCCTTCTCTTGTAACCTATGATTTTCTTTTTCAATATTAATTCGCCTCAGTAGAAACTTCAGCCTTAAATTTGGATTACTTTTTCCACACTTTGATTTAATCCTGTATCATTCATAAAAGCATGAAGGGGTAGGGGCTGCCTTCATTACCCCTTACATGGTGAGGTTTTGTCTTCATTTTACTTCAAGTGGAGAAATGCGCTTGCAGTAGCGACGCAATAAACCGCAGGGATATTAGTCTGCTTAGTACTTTGTTTTTTTTTTCAGTTATATTCCACAAAACAGTTCACCTGACACTATCGCCGAAACATTTGTTGAACAAATGGTGGTGGCAGCACTTGCTTTTATCTTCCGCTTTTATAAGTACAGGAGCCTGGTATATTATCGATCTAAAAGGTCGGTTTGTAAACTGCTAAAAGCGGCTGGGTCCAAAAAATATCCACATAAAGGTAAACACATTTGCCCCAAATAAAAAAAAAATTCCTGGAGAATAAAACACAGCATTTTAGTTTTTATATAGGCTTGTCATGTAAGTGTGAAGAAATTATGGGAATGAATCTCAGCAAGACAGTGTTAAATTGCGCGCTCATGGCAACCACACTTAGTTCGACGCAACTATAGCTGCCTTGAAATACGGCGTTTTCGGCCATCGCGTTAAAATTAGCCCTGGTAAAAATAATTCTTACAAATTGCTGTCAGGCTGTCAGCGTTATAGGCTGACAACAAATTCGCAAAGGATACTTGAAGCCACGCTCCCGATATTTTTCTCAAATTGCTGCACTCCCTATCTAGAACTGCATTGTGTTCCTGGCCCCCCAGTCCTAAACCGCATGGCATCGGCTGTACAGAACTGGCATTGTTCGGGTTGGAGTTTCTGGTGCTATCCGTGTGAAACAAGGAATTAATGTTTATGTAAATTGCTTGGTTTCAATCCGTGCTCGCCATCATAAAAGTTTAAACCTTAAGAGTAACAACGCTATAAGTGCGCAATACGAGACCTTGCGATCGCGGAGGGTAGGAAAGCAGAACGCCATTGTGGGTCCTGTGTCAACTGTGGTCCGGTGGTAACCATTTCGACGGCAGAATGCAGTCCGCAAGCCGTAGTTTAGACACCATTGTTCTAGCATATAAGCAGAGTGTTGTGCATGCACGTTTTTTTGCTTTGGGAAAGTGACTATCTATTAACCTAAATTAAGTCCCTAACGCTTTTCTAAGCTATCCAATAAATCTTCTACGACGTGTTTGATTTATAGGATTTTAATACCCTTTGACCATTTGTTCATTCCAACAGCTGTGCAAGCATGTGTGAGCAAGGCAGGCTGCAATGATCTCCTGAGAGCGAATGATTAAAGAGGTGCCCGATGTGCACCCATCGTCGAAGCAGCATACATCGCTACCGCTCCACGTTTTCAATCTTTATTGTGCCGCATTATGCAAATAGCCCATACCGCTGTGCTAGATCAGCCCTATATACTCACAGGGAGCGTTCCTTACCGTCTCCCCTAGCCTCATCCTTTTCATTTTTTTTTTTCTGAAGCCCTCTTCGACTCAATCACATCGTGTGCGCGCCGTCAGCGCACCTCTTTACCGTACCATTTCAATCGGGTTAGCCATGATTTCTCTCAGGTTCGCGAGATGAATTGGCGGGCTCGAGGAAAAGTCTGCTGGTTAAACAAAAAGCAAGAACACCGCAAATCGGGCCTTGTGCTGGCAGTAATGCATTCTATTAGCACTTGCACTCTGTCTTTCTTGGTAGGCCTCGCACGCGTTCTTCTTGGAAACGGGAGCAGAGACCGACTTTCAAAGCCTGTCGTTCTGAATACTAATTTTGTGCTTGCTTTGTATTTGGAGCTTTTACGTGTGCTTGTTGCTGGAGTCGTTTGTATGAATTCTCTTCTGCGTCGGAGAAAATCCATTTACGAAAGAAAAATATGCGCGCTTGATGAATGCCTAACGACCTGTGCTGGTCTCGCCGCTGATTTACATATTTCAGCTAGAGAATTTTGAAGATGAAGGCAAGAAAGTGAGGGTAGTTGAGGAAGCCGTCCACTGTTCATGTGTACGCTATCTCGGATCGCTACTCTGTTCGCCTTAGTTTTAACTCCGCACGGACTCGTCAAACAAAGTCCATGCGAGACGATTAGCTCAAGAACAAAGTATGGCGGACAGCTGCTGCTTTTCTGTCCACAGGAACCGTCCTTTCTCATCTTCTAACGCAGCCATGAAACTGGTCAAAAAGAAATGCGATGTCTTTGATCTCCGGACACGGCAGGAAGCCTGGTCCGGATTTTGAATCCTGTGCATAAGCCCACAGATTTCAGGCACGCCGATGTCTAAGAAAAGTAAATGATCGTCGCCTCCATCCAGGGTTAAAATTCATTCTCGGACCTGAGTGCATATGCCATAACAAGTTCGCTACTTGTCTCATACTAAAGTATCTATCTACTGGAGTCTTTTGCTTACAAAGCTAATATGCTTTATTTTACAGTAAAAGAAACTTCGATAGCCACTTGCTTCCTTCAGCTACATCTTCCTATGATCAATATCACCGTAGTTTATTTATATCTAGGGGGGAGGGAGGCGGAAGGGAAGAGGGGACACGATGTAAACAAGATTTACGTAGTAACAGCGTATCAATGTAACTATTTGACTGGAACTAAAATGACTTTGTGCGAGCGTATATTTAGGGGTATGGCGAACTTCCCCAAGATCGTTGTAATTGCGGTAGATTGCAAGGATCATATTTACTACTAGAAACCATCTTCCTCAGCCATTACTAAAAACACAACAAGCTTTGTTCGAGATATCGTCTGCAAACCGTAGATCCTTTTTCCAGTACGCTGTAAAGTCGCTAATGGAAGAACGTCCCTTGACCCGAACTCAGAGTGAATTTTGTCCAGTGCCCTGCAGTCCCAGAGTAAAAAGAAAATAATGACATTATCTTCCGTAAATTTGGGGCGCAATTACTCTTCAGGTATGCGGAGGAAAGCGTGTGGTGGTAGGTAAAGCAAACGAGCGCGTCATGTTTGAATGCATCGATTCAAATTTGAAGGAACCTGGAAAGTGAACGAGATAATCATCATCAGCTAGACTACAGCCACTCCAGAACAAAGGCCTCTCCCGTATTCCTCCAATTAACCTGGTCTTGTGCTAGTTGCATGCCCATGAACTCGGTAAACTTCTTAACTACATCAGTCCGCTTGACTTTCTGCCGCCCCCTGCTGCGCTTTTTTTTCGTTAGAATCAAATTTACCTTTAGCGACCATCGGCTAACCGTTCTTCAGAATAAATGTCCTGCCCGTGCCCATTTCTTAATTTTTGTTTCCACTAGAGTGTCATTAGCGCGAGTTATTTCTCTCATCCACTCCGCATGCTTCCTATCTCTTAACCTTACACCAATTACGTCCACCTTTTTTTGTTCCATACCACTCTGCGTTATCCACAATTTAAGCAGAACCCTTTACTTCAGCCTGCTTGTTCAGCCCCACATATTAGTACCGGTAAGATGCAACGGGTATGTACTTTTATCTTAACCGATACAGCAAAGTTGCTAGTCATAATCGGCGGGTACTTACCAAATTCTCTCCATCTTAATCTCATTGTGCTAGTTATTTTTCTTTCTTTGTTCGGATTTGCAGTGACTGTCTGTCGTAAGTACACATATTCACCTACCTCCTCTAGTGCTTCGCCACCTATCTTAAACTGGTGTTTTATTCCTAGGCTGTGAAAAATTACCTTAGTCTTTTAAATAATTTTTAGACCTACCTTCCAGCTATTTATGTCTAGGTCAACAACCATTCTCTGCAATTTGCCCTCTCAGGTAGTTAGCAGTAATCATTATTGAGGTATTAACCATCAACCCTTATCTCTAACTGCTCCCTTTCCAAGTCTTCTAATCATGCTCTAAGAATGCTGTGAGTAGCATTGAGGAAACCGTGTCTTCTTGCCTAACACCTGTCTTTATGGGAATTAAGTGATAAAACTCTCTACCTAGCACAACATCCGGTTTCAGTGGGGTTCTCCCGTCCATTATATTCCTGTGACGACCCAGCATTGCGACATGACATTGAACACAAAGAACGCTTGAGCAGCCTCCCATAACTTCAAGCGCGAGGAGCTCGAAGCGGCAGCGTTAGAAAACGGCATAGGGTGAATTCATTTTAGGTCTGACCAAGATTTTGTTCCAGCATTGAGACCAATGAAAACAAGCCCCCTCGAAACGAAGTCACAGCTAAAAGTGAACACAAAATAATGCAATACGATTTAATGCCAATGAATATTTCAGCATGCATCTGTTTCCTACATCCTTAATGCCGCTAATTCCATTTTCACGAGTTAGGAAGAATTGTATTTATTCAGTGTTTTTTGTGCATGAAGCCTTTTTGTTCTCTTTTTTGTGCGTACGCTAGGTTTGGTCACCCCTGTATAAAAAAGTGAATGTCTGCTGCTATCCATTGCAACTCCTCGTCTCAAGCATAAATGAACGACTTGTCTGCGATGGGCGAAGACAAAATTTTGTCTAGCTTTTGAACAAAGAATTAATCGAAAAGTCTTTGCTATGATTACGCACAGCTGCAGCACGTAATGATCGGCAGAAATCTCCTGCATTCGATTTATTCAGCTTTTATTTGGCCTTGCAAGCAGAGTCTTTAGTTCAGTTCAGTCGTTCAGTCGTGTCCGACTCTTCGTGATCCTATGGACCATATCACACCACGCTTTCCGGTCTCTCACTATCTTCCTAACATCACATAACTTCATCTGCAGCGCCTCGAGGATGCCATCTAACTATCGCGTTCGCTGCCTACCCCATCTCCGGTGACCCTCAACCTTTCCCAACATCAAATATTTCTCGAGCGACTCCTCTCTTCTCATCAAATGGCCAAAGTAGCTGTGTTTTAACTTTAGAATTTGAACCTGCAATGAGCAGTCAGGGTTTATGGTCGACAATATCGACTGATGTGATCTTCTGGCCGTCCAAGGAACTCTCAAGAGTCTCCGCCAGCACCAGCCTCTCCGCCAGCCTTCTTCACAGTCCAACTCTCGCATCCATACATCACAACTGGAAAGACTATAGCACGAGTTATACGGATCTTGGTTGGCAGTGTAATGTCTCTGCTCTTTACCCAATCGCTAACTACGACGTGTGGCATTTGACAGAAGACTTAAACGTCAGAAGCGATGAGCTGGGGCACAGGTATACCTTTACTGTCTAATATTTCTCTTCTCCCTAGCCCCTACACTGAGAGACTGACCAGTCTGCTGATCCGTTCACAAGAAAACATGGGAGTGTTAGCAACGTGTATCAATGGCAGTAAATGCTTAAAAGAAAATGCCTCAACAGTCATTAGTTACAATTCGGTAATTCTTTAGGTTAATTTTCTGGTGCTGAAATTAGTTAAATTTGAGGTAAAGCAACTATGATTGAAATTTTGCGATTAATTTCGGCAAGGTTCACAAGACTGTGTGAGACATGGGGCGACCTTTGCATTCGCACTACACGCCATGTTTTAATCGTTCTTGTGCTGCACATTACGTCGCGTTTCCCGTTAATACTATGCGGTGTTTAAAATTCCCACGCGAGGTCATATGGTGGTGATGTCATCGTCTTGTCGACTAATCAAGATTTTCGCGACATGACACCATACGCAGACAGGACAAACCCGTGTTTTCCACCGAATGAAGACCTTGAAGCCACCACATCTGGCTTATAAAGTTTTTTTTTATGTACAGCAGGCAACCGTACTTCGCACTGGCCCATTAATGTGGGCGGCTCGCCGGCGCCGCGCGTGCAAGATGTATCGTTATTACAGCCGAGCGATGGCTGGCCATGCTCGCAACAATTCGCTCACTCAACAGACACACTTGTGACGCGTATTGAAGATCAGGGCATGGCAACGAAGGAACTTCGTGATGAATTGGCTCAGCTTGGGCCTGCTAGAGCAGGAGTGCAATTAATTGGGCCAACCGAGCTTGCCAAGAAAAGCGTGCGTAGTTTCTTTTTTTTTTTTCGTGTTTCTTGCTTACTAAGCGACACCTGGATTAGGGCTGGAACGCGAATAAGTGCGATGCTTCGCACCTATCGCACAGTTCGGTGTGCTTGCTCGAGCCTCTTTGTAAACGAGGCTTCTGTTGGATGTATCATTAACATGAAAGCAATAATGGGAATCTAAGAAATTAAAAAGAATAACAATACTAGAAGTGCGCACTTCTTTTCTTTTTGTTTCTTATTCGCTCCTGAACTGTTCACAGCGGAATTTGTTATTGTGCGCCGAAGCTGTATGCGACATCTCTAAAACGCTGAGCGACGTTTATTCTCTGCCTAAGAGTTGATGTGATAGCGAATGTATATTTCTTTCACTTTATCACTTTCTATCATTATTAGCATTTACATTTTTGTATGTACACCGAAAAGTTCTCACTTATTGCAACCTTTCGAAAGACATTCGTTTTGATATGATGCTTGCCGAAGATAGGTCATCAAGCCTGTTAGACAAAGATGACTTGTACGGCACAGTTACCGAACTGTTCAGTGACGTGGCATACGCCTACGCGCTTTGAGAGAAAGAGAGGGATAGAGAGAGAGAGAGACAGAGAGAGAGAGGGGGGGAGGGAAGAGAGAAGAGTTATCGTCTGATAAATGATGCTGCGAGAGCTTCAGTGGAGTCCTTAGTCCAGTGCCACATGTGCTGCCGTCTCCGCAACAGTCCGCAGCACTGATACTGGGTGTCAAGAATCGGGTTTGGCACAGCTACTTCCCACTGTTCTATTCTAGGGTTTTTAATGGGTGGGTTGACGCATCCGTTGAAGACCAGGTAAGGATTTCAAGCGAGACATATGCATGAACCCCATCGCACTTTCAAGAAGCGTCATTTTTGACTGGGAGTCCCAAGTACAGAACTCCGGCTTTTAGTGGGTGGCCCCAATTGAGATTGAGTTAATACGGGCAATGAAACTACGAAAACAGCGGCAACTGCAATGCATCACGCTAGCTGCATATATGAAACTGGCAGGCTGATGTAGTTCTTTGCATCAAACTCTAATGAAAGCTTAAAGGAAAGTGACCAGGAAATGGCTTGGGTAAGGCTGAAAAACTACGAACACATGAGCGATGCTCTTTTGGAGCAGGCGGTGAATTGCATGCAAAAAAAAACATGCACAGGGATTGCTGAATATCAGGTGGAGTGATATAACAAAAGTTTGCGAAGATAAGGATTCCTCAGCGCGTACTGGAAAAAAATAATTACACTCCACCAAAAAGGAGCTTTGTTAAGCAGAGTGCGCAACCTGGCTGGTGATACTGCTTTTTAAAGGCACGAAATATCATTTTTAAAGTATAGACTCCTAATTGACGAATATGGTTTCAGAGAAATACCGTGGGTATCATTACCATCGAGAAAAATGTTTTAAGAAATAAAATGCCGCGTTCCCAATCTGAGAAAATATGCATACGTGTCGAACTTCATGTGTTTTGAGTGAGTAATAGTTTCATAGTTAAGGTGAATAGATGTTTGGAATTTTTGAACCCCGTTTTCTTTCAAAAACGTTCTGTCAAGAGGTAGGCGTCAACGCGAAGCCAGGTGTTTTTGGTACTCTATACGATATATACGTTGATAAGCATTATCGGCACTTTTTCGATATGCTGGTCCGCAAGTCATCTGATGCCAAAACCTTGTCATTGAGACGGCATTCCTCAACAGGCGGCTTAGCACTTCTTTATGATGATTGTGCGCCAGACAACCTCGGCCTAGCATCGCTTCTCTGAAAACGCGAGTAACCGTCATCTTCTCATAAACACGGCTTGCTTTTAAGTTGGTTTTCAAGACTCATTTGACCCAAAGTCATGTAGGTTGTTTCGCGTGTTCGAGGTTATTTTCTTCTCTCACGCGAACAATATTTCAACACAAGAGCGTAAGTATTCCCGCGTAGAAAAATATTTTCCGTCGGCTGCGTCGGCGTCGGCGACATTGACTACTCGAATCATTGCTGTCCTGAGCAATCACGAGCATGCTTCCTGCCGGCTGCTAACGCGAGAGCGTTATATCTTAAATGTCGGACATAATAGTCTGGCTGTATTGGCGTCAACTGTCCAAAGTGTTGCTGCCTCGACAAATCACAAGCATGCCTCTGGCAGGTCACATGGGGCCGGGCACTGATTGATTGGTGGATTCTGTAACGTCACGAGACTAAATTACATGCTTGAGATGGGCGGAGTTGTCAAATGGCGCAGATTTTTTCACATAGGAGTGCGAGATGTGAATCGAACAAACCGGGACCCTTGAAAATTACGTTTGAAGTTTTGCGGCATGGAAAAGCCACAAGCATGCTTCCGGTACGTGGTAGTGGTAGGTGGCATGGCTTGCAAATGATATTATAAATATTTTATAAAACGAACGTTACTGTCTCTCTCATTTCTTTACATAATTGTTAACGTAATTAAAATCATGTTGTAGAAAGCTCACGCCTCTATGCTGCACGCTTCTGACTCACCGCCTGTTGCTGTTTTGAAGCGAAAAGCTTCACTAGGCTAGTCAACTCCGAATCCCACGTGTCATGAAAAGCCACAGCTGCGCACGCGCAAACCACGTGAAGTCACAGGAGGAGGAGGAGGAGGAGGAGGAGGAGGAGGAGGAGGAGGAGGAGGAGGAGGAGGAGGAGGAGAAGAAGAAGAAGAAGAAGACGAAGAAGAAGAAGAAGAAGAAGAAGAAGAAGAAGAAGAAGAAGAAGAAGAAGAAGAAGAAGAAGAAGAAGAAGAAGAAGAAGAAGAAGAAGAAGAAGAAGAAGAAGAAGAAGAAGAAGAAGAAGAAGAAGGATGCACTGCGCTAGATTTTTCGTGACACCGCATACCGGGAAAGAGAAGAATGACAGGAGTCGAGGCGTCGGGTGCTGCTGCTCAGGCCGAGGCCAGGGCTGCACGGCGGATTGAAAACAAGAGGAGGCGGCGGGCCGAAGAAAGTGAAGAACAGCGTGCCAAGCGGTTGGAAAAGAGCCGTATGAGTGACGCAGCAAGACGGGCGTGTTTTACTGCTGAGAAGAACACTGGATGTGACGATGAGGTAAACCGTTTACGAAAAGTGGACCTTGACATTCAGGTGAGTGAGCTTGGCTATGCTACTCGTGAGTTTCAGCCTCACTTCCCACACAATCTATTATAAAGTGTTTGTAGTGGGTCAACTACGCCAAGGAACCACAAGCGAAGCCATGGCTTCGCCGAACCTTTTCACTTCTGGTATCCAGGCTTAACCAAGCTAAGCCACCACCAATTTGTTTTTTTTTTCTTTTTTTTTTTTATTGCGAAAACAATACTACGACAGCCAAAGTGAGACCTCAGGTGGCCGCAGTTACGCCGTGAAGTGGCCGCTACGCCGTGAAGAGGGGCAGTTACGGTCTCCTATTAGAAAAATTTGTCAGCCATGACATTTGAATTTACGTTACCCCTATGCGATGGGCAGGAGCTGCAAACTCACGTCGCTCCTTTCATTTGGGAGGGTGATATCAGAATCAGCCTGCCAGAACCGTGCATTCTCTTTACCCCTACGGCACGCAGGCACGTCCATACGGCTTGGTTGATACGTGACTTTATATGCGGGCTGGTAACTTGCGCTCTCGCGTCATGCCCTTAAAGGATGAGCTTAAGTGTCCCCAATAACGTAGCACCTTACACTGATAGGGCGTGATGGGGGAATAATACACAAGGCAAAAAAAGCTTTCGCCGTTGTTTTCGCTATTCAACTGGGGTTAACTATTGCTAAACCACAACAATAATTTTTCTTGTCTATTCGAAGATAAGAGTAATTTGGTCCTAAAGGGTTACGAGACATTAAAAAAAATTGTGAAGGACACTTAAGCTCCGGCTATGAACTAGCATCTAAATTCCCGCTCTAACCAAGCTGTACGAACTTGACTTAGGGGTACCTTTAAAGCGATGGTCGTGACAGGCTTATTTTGATGTCACCCTCCCGTGAGAAACCCGAGTTGGTAGCTTCTGCCAAATGTAAAGTCAGGCAACCGTACGCTATTTTACTGCTCGGCCATGCCAGCTGCCAGCTACCGCCTGCCAGTGCCACGTTCGTGATTTTTCGCTCAAAATGCCACCTGGCGGGCGGCCGCCGTCTTCGGAGTTTCGGTGAACGGGGCCTTTAACGTTGTCGCGTAAAACACTAGGTTATAATCTGCAATGGAGATGGTGAGTCGCTTTTCACCTGTCCAGACGGCTGTCGGCGGCCTTTTGTGGCCTGTCTTTACTGACTCAATAATTTTTTAAGCAGCTTGGTAACTTCACGCGAAAGCTGCTGAAGGCGAGAACATCCTATAGCTTGCAGACTCCGGCCTAATCGGAGCTTCGTACTTAATTTTTTTTTCTTCACAGTTGCCGTTCAGAGCAGACTATTCCGCACCCTTGACAACTGTACTGGAAATGCAGATGACAGTGACAGCGGCCACCGTTCGCTACCGATCCAGCATGATGAAATAAAAGAGACAACGTTCAGGAGAAGGGCTTGATAGACTGAGCATGATCGATTGGGTTTGCGCGGAACGTGTTCCAAGCACTTTCCGCAGCCCTCCACTCTCTTTCGTCACTGCCGACTCGTGTCTCTCAGGGAGCCCCACTGTGGACTGGCGCAACAGGGTGAGAACGCACAGAGGGTTGCCCTTTTCCTTAATTCCTTTATTCTTCCCTTTCGTTTCAGCCTGCTCTTCAGCGGACGTAAAACCTTTCTCGCCAGATACAAAACGTCATGCAGAGAACTGGACTCTGAAAACAAAAATGAAAGAACTCAAGCTTCTGCGCGAGGTTACCCGTGAATGCGGCCAAACAAACGAACAGATCTGAGACCGAAGGCCTGGAGAAGCTATAGCGGCTACGCGGGTGCTGGTCCCAAAGCGGCTTGGCGGCAGCGGGATGGGCCGCTTGGTCCTCTCCCGGGGTTTCGAGGGGTGGGCAAGAGCTTGAACCAATCAACGAAGTCTCTCCCCAACACGAAGCCCCCGCGAGACGTTCAAGAGGGAGCAGACGGCCGAACGGCGGCTCAGTTCGAAGGGTGGCGCAGTGGATTCTCGTAGGCTCCGGTAATAAAATGGACCGAGTTGTTTTCTGACCCGTAAAGATGAGAGGAGGCCCCGTCTTCTTCCGCCTGCGCCTTTTCTTCCCGCTTCTTATGTTTCCTTATATTCGCATTCGATCTTTCTTTTTTCCTGTGTTCCTCTTCTTCGCGTCACGAAACGTGCACCCGTTTCCAGAAGGTCGGGCTCGGGTGGCAAGCTTCCGCCGTTTTCGCTCCTCTCACGGCTACGAATGTTTGCTTGAGGGATCACAAGTTATGACGGACGTACTGCGCATTCCTACTGGCCCTCCCTTTGATCGTTGTTGTGCGCCCAGGTCGTCTCTAACGACACAAGCTTCCGCTGCATCTGCGCACGCGCCGAAGCTGCGGTGCAGCCATTTACGTGCCGCAGACACCAAGGCTGAACGAAGCGAGCCTTAATGGTGTTAGTTGGCTTCAAGTGCTCCGCGAAGCTGGAATACGGCCAAGAGCCATAAAAACGCTATCCGGTTATGGGTCACGAAGCGAGAGATCACGTGAATGGATGTTGACCTTCCCTCGAAGCTGACTGGCAGCCTTTATTTACGCTCGACATAGTTTAAGAGCTCTACCTATGGTAGCCTAATGTTCTGTTTGTTTAATTGCATTATCTCGAAACGGAATTTCCCGGGGCATATTAAAGCATTTGATCTGATCAAGTTGCATCGCAGACTAGTAACATTCACAAAATATACGCAATATTGCTCAGGAGGCTGCGCCATCCTGGCTCAGAAAAAAAAAAAAAGTTTTTTTTTCGTTTTTTCATTTTGTATTGAATTATGCCATGAAATAAACATGTTTTGGTGTCCTGGTTTAGATTATAACTACTTCGTGACCGAAATATGGTCTCGTAGATTTAGAAGTTTGGGCCTCGACGTAATAATAAAAATCGTACGTTAATCCTTGCATACTTTCCTTTACGATATCAGCGCTTGATGGCTAGAGAATCGTGCGAGCTATGCGAGAGATTTCTTTCTTTTAAGCAGGAAAGTTGAAAGTATGATCGTATCTTTGTTGTTTATTTAGGTGTGAGAACGAGAATAAGTAAATTCAAAACGCAGGAATTGCAGAGCATGCAGAATTTGGTAGCGATGTGCAAGCAGAAAAAAAAAAAACAACAAAACAATCCGCACCACTAATGGAAAACAAGATTTATTGGAAGGACAAGCAGCAAAACGGAAGGTTTCAGAATGTCGATAAGTTCTTGCTCATTGAGGTCGTAGCAGGCTCTATGGAAAACAAGCAAGACATTCCGGCCACTATAAATATAAAGAAAGGCGAACATCATCGGAAAATGTGAAGCTTCACTGGATGATCACTGATGGAATATATTTGTTAAACAAAAGTGTGCGAAGTGTTTCCCAAAACGAAGCAGCAATGGTGCAAGGTATAAAGGTGCATAGATGAACCCAGTCATAGTATTTGACCGAAATGAGAACGTGAATGTAAGAAACTGTCACAAGAGGTTTACATCACTGCGTTAAAGGTACCGTTCTTGATGAAAGCGTTGACGTTTTCGGTGTAATTGTCGGCGTCTGCTGGCGTTTCACAGTTTGAGCGAAACATCAGGCGCATGCCTAAGGCAGACGATTCTTCACAGGTGGCATGACCGGGCACTGACTGATTGCATACGATCATATAAGAGTACGTAACATGGCCGAGTTGGCAGTCGCTGCTATTAGGGCACCTGTTTTGAGAGGGTCGGGTAAGACGGCAATTCAAGCCCGTCGGAACTCCTAGATCCCGAGCAAGACAGGGCACCCTTGGACCACGCAAGCACGTTCATATTTGCTCGCTTAATCGGTGCATTATGTCCATGTTGGGTGTTCTTGCCTGAAAATGTGGGAACTTAGCCAGTATGCTTATGAGGTTGTATAAGGGAGGTTTAAATCTAGAGATAAGGAATTAAGCGATGAGCAAAGTGCGTTTACGCAAATAAGGATGCCCAAATTGAGCTTAGACGGCTACCATTAACATCATCCCTTCACACCATTAAAAACCAAGCTTAATCACCCCTTCCTTTCCAGTTTTTATGCTTTCCAATGGCTGTACCTTCAGCCGAAGTGATGGTGCAGGCAAACAATGCGGAAATTTTATTTTGCATGAAAGTGTTTCAACACCAAGGGGAATGGTTAGGCGATAATGTGTTGATTTTATGACATTTGCAACCGCGTTTAACTGATGTTCTAATTTTAATCCACTTTCTAGTTTTCTAACTACTAAATAATCTTGATAACTCAATAGATCAATTTCGGGAGTATGCAAAGATATTTTGGGCATAAAGAATTCAATTAACTTCGAAATATTACAAATTGTGTAGCAGGTGGAGTCAACAGAAGCTATTAAATGTTTTTTTCTCTTATTGAAAATATAAATTTTGACGCGTATGGAGTCATAATTTTACATTGTAAATTTCTAGTTTCATGCTTATCAAAGAGAAGAAAAAAAAAAAGGCTGAAGGAGAACTTTAGTTCGAAAAACGAGCCAACGTTTATACAAGGGGAGTTGTCTTCTTCTCGGAGAAGGCAAATAAGAGACAAGTCTTTTTTCTAGGTAGAAGAAATTGCTTTTAAACTGGCAGGGTTAAAGTTTTCTACAAAACGGTTAAATGCTATGAATGAACCATGCTGTAAACAAGGATCAAGCTTCATGGAAGTCGACGTCGCCAATCAAACTCCTTGTGATGAATGGTTTCCTCAATCAACGCGCTGTAAGAATGAGCAAAATGCATTATTTTGCTCACGTTGCCGTATCCTATAATGGAAAAAGGGATTATTTTCAATGCCAAAGCCCTAAACTGGGGTTGAGAGCCTATAAACTTGTCTTAAATGCCCGCTTTGTGTAGGTGTCCACCGAGTATGGTCACACGACAGCTCTGGCCTGGCCAGGAACAGTTTTGCAGGGATATAATAGCACGTAATTTCAAAGCCGACTTTAGCTCTAGCGGCTGCATACCAGTCCCGACGCTTCACCTTTTCCCCGTGTCCACTGCAGGCGTTACGGGCTGTATTATCCAGTGCGCATCTTTTAGAAGCCAGTTTAGCTTTGAATTAATCCCAGTTCTGTGGCCTGCTGCCGGAATTGCGGCAGTTGTCCGCGCAAGATCGCCAAATCCCCAACGAGATCGATGACGTCATGTGAATGAACTGACTCAACCCGCCGTCTAGGAAATCGTCCTGACGAAGTAGACGTCTCTGGTCAACTTGCTTCAGCCAAAGCAGAAGAAACGAGAGAGTGAGCGACTTTGCTTCCCCATTATTAAGCCATTGGCGAGTCACGGGGTTAGTTGCGTAGCCACAGCTGGCGAGGCAACGCCCGCACGGCGGTGTGGCGACGCGCTGCTGCAGCTGCGGCGAGTCACGCGATGTCACGTCATGATACGTTCCCACTGCTCCTCTGCTTGAAGGTCAAATTGCGGCACCGACTACCTTAGCTACTGCTAGCCTTCCCTAGATTTCGCTTTAAAAGTGCATTTTGAGTCGTCCGTGAATCCATCTAGCATCTTCTCTGCATATGATCATCTGATGATACAGGCGCCAGCCAAGCATTAGCATTCTCACTGGCACCGCTCACATCTGCTGTTTCAAGGGTACCCACTGTTGCAAAAAGGAGTCATCTTGGCAACGCTTTACGAAACATTCAGGTATTGTCGGCAGCCAGTTTATAAGATGGATTCCAGAATAGAAGAATACCGGCTGGTTGCTGCATGTTAACGATGAGGGTGAAACAGCGACATAAAGCGTTCAGAGCGCACGTCTCTCTCTCTCTCTCTCTCTCTCTCTCTCGTCCCATCTTCCTAGTGCTCTTTCATTCTTACCATTCTTAACGTGACTGCTCTCGGGAAAGAACTGTTATTGTGGTGTTACATCGTGGTCTAGCGGTTTGGGCTTGTTACCAGCATACCAATGACACACGTTCCCTCCATTATTCCGAAAATTTACACGATTGTCGTGACTACACCGAAATGCATTCTTTTCTGCACATGGGCATCTTGTAAATGGTTGCTGTCGATAGTGCGTTTGATTGTCTCTTAAAATCTTGCAGTGCTCTCCTACGACATCTGACCTTCCTTTGTACGCGCCTTCATTCCTCAAGCGCTCACTCATAAAGCATCCTCGCACTTTATTTCGCCGCGGTTCATGCGATGCATTGCAGTCACATGGAATAGGGATAGAATCGATTTTGAGCGTCAAGGTATTATGAAATCTTGTAAAGCTGCATTTTAGAGCGTAGCTCTTTGGCGTCCGTTCCTGGGTTTCGTGTCGGCGTCGGCCTCGTAACCAGCTCCGCCCCCCTTTCATCCCCCCAGCGCTAGCAGCGACCGACTGATACCGCTGGATGCCGCTGACGCCGCTAGAGAGTCAAGATAACGTGACTGCATAGAACACCGTCGCCGCCATGCAGAAAGAGGAGGGGAGGGTCCCCCCCCCCCCCCTGTTCCTGTGTGGCGGATAGGGTGCTCTTCAGTTGCCGACGCGCCGGTTATTTCACGTAGGCCCCGGCACGTCGAAGAATACGTGACCACCTTCCCACGGCTAGACCTGGTTCTTGGCGCTGCGGCAGCGAGGGTATCATATTGTTTGCGTCGGCATCGGCGGCGTTGTCCCTGAAACCAACTCCGCAGCTGGGGTTGACTAACTATCGGCGTCAGCAGCATCAGTCAGTCGCTGCTATCTCTTCCCTCCTCCCTTTATCGCGTTGTGCGCTTGCTGCGCGCGCTTCTGCCCCCATCGTTTGCCGCTGGGTGTACACGCCGCCCCCCTCCCCCCTCTTCCTGCGAGTCTCCGGTTGTCGAAGCGCCAGCTCGAACTTAATTCCTTTCTTCGCTCCTCCTCCTCCAATGCAACCCCTGTGCGGTGGCAATCAGAGAGCCAGATCGGTGGCGGCGGATCTGTATATGTGCACCGCCCGAGCCGAAATCGCCGCTGCCGTTCGCCACTGCGAAATTATCTGCCAGTTCTTTCTGAGCCATGAGCGAGACGACCGGTGGAAGTCCTCCGTCTCCTGCTGCTGTTTGTTAAAGGAATACGTGTGAAAAATAAAAAAAAAATTCTGTGATAGCGCATACATGTGTTGCTCGATTTCTTTGCCTCAATCTATCGAAACGCTGAAACAGCTTATTTGCTGCGCTCAAATTTCGCATTAGGAAGTAACGTAATCGTCGGTAATTTTTTCTTCGGTCATTTAAAAAACAAGCCTACAAGACACTACGGTGAAAGCAAACAATGTCATGTAAGAATATTTCTGGTGATATTCTCACTTACAACTTATATTTTAGCTCGTCTTAGTTAACTCTAATGTGGCTAATGACTGTAAAACTACATAGAAACCCCGAAGTGTTTAGGCAGCTTGTACCGATATATAGCAGAGTTTACTATATTAAGCGACAAAATGAGCTCTTAAAGCATGTGCACAAGCAGACGACATGCAGCCAAACAGCTCTCGCTGCAGCCGCCGCGCTTGCAGGCGAGAACGAACACGGAGACGCTCAAGAATTCAAGACTGCTTGCGTGTATGGACGCTGAGGTATTATAGTCGTGCGGGAGAAATTTTCGCGAGTGAAGTTTTCGGCACGCATCAAAGTTATCTTTGCTCGTTCTGTATTCGGTGTGTGTGCGTTTGCGTACTGCACGTAGACCGCAATGCTTCACGTGACATCAGTGAACCTTATACGCAGAACCCTGGATTTCAATGCATATAATTGGAGCTACATATGTCGTTATTTCAATCCCTCTCACGTGCTGGCTTCCAACGAGATCAGCAGATGTATGCTATATGCAATGAGAAATTCTATGACGAAACCCAGAATGTTGTGCTATGAAAGGTTTCGTCCTATGATAAGAAAGTTTGAAAAATGGGCGCCGCATGGTGATCAGCTAGCGGCAAATATACATAGACGAATGACATGCTGAAATTGCTTGAAGTGGCGGTGGTTTCGGTCGCGGATCGCTCTAGGTGCTTATGATCGCATCTTCATCATCATGCAACGATCATCATACATCATCACCATCATTATGCAACGATGCATGCAGGAGTTTGCATCGCATCGTTGCTCAGTGACCTATATCTAGCTACGCACGATAGAAAACTCAGACTGTCTTCAGGGTTTGAACGTCGCAAATGTTTTCTGTTTGGTTGATTATTTGGTTTTCCTTGATCGTGACCGTGCAGTTGTTTACGCAAAAGTGAATTCGATCTGTTCTTTTTTTTTCTCGACATTCTTCAGCTACTTCTTAATTGTATTTGTCATAAAGTACCTGTCAATACGTGCATCAAGTTATTTGGTTTTAAACTTAACTTCACTGCCCAACATTGGTGCTGAAGAGAGGAAATCCGCATTGTCCCAGCTACTCCAAAACTGCGAAATGAAACATTTCTGTATTCTGCTTTAAAAATTACCTTAATAAGCCTTGTTTACATATGAATGGTCACAGTCTCTTTTGCCAGGTTGGCAGGCTCACTACCTATGGTTATCCTCCAAATATTCGCGGTGGTGTAGCTCAGAGAATGTTAAAAATGTTGAAATGTGGCACTTTGTCTCCTAGTAGTAGACCTAATGTGGCAGTCGACCATTCCGTGTGTGTATGCCGTGTCTCCTAACTTGAAAAGGATTTATAAGAAGTGGAAGTCGTCGTTTATTTTTCGGCTCCACTGCTGTTGGGTAGTATGTGCCCACGTGTAAATTCTCCAGAAAAGCATGTTAAAACTGATCCCGTCTGAGCGAAGGAGCACGAAAGCAAGTTCGGACCCTGCAAAGGAAGTATTGTCTACTCTCTCTCTCTCTCTCTGTCTCTCTCTATCTCCCTTTATCTTGTGTCCACTACTATGTTGAACAAACAGGTCGTTGTCTTAACGAAAGACTCAGAGAACGCAACAATAGTGTTAAATATTATGCTTGCAACATTAATATTCATTTAGTGGTTGTTCTTGCCATCGGCTGGTCGAAGAATGTCAAGTTGTAGTGTATCATATTTACAAACGAGCAGAAATGACGACAAAAGTCGACCGTCTTAGGAAAGCTGGTTACCCGTCTGAAGCTCTGACTTCAGTATCTCTGAAGCAGGAAAACTGCCTAAAATTGTAGAACACTAGTCATTCCGATAGGAAAGTCGAAAAAAGGAAGGCTGTTGTCATCCCATATCTTCATCAGGTGTCCCGCAACCTCAGAAAAATTGGAAACTGGGCGATTGTTGACGTTGTCTTTTCAACGTCTAAAAAACTTGCTAGCACTACAAGAAGGTCATTGGAGACTGCGACGGTGTTCAAGTAGGCAAAGGGATTATTTTGTTGCATGTCATAAAGGCGTAATCTATTCCCTGCCAGTGTCTTGCGGAAGAAGTACATCGGTCAAACTCGCCGCTGGCTTAATCAGAGACTGAAAGAACATTGTGGTAACGTCGTGCGTATGACCACTACTGGCCATGTAGCCAAACATTGTAGGGACTGCGAACGAGACGGTAATGCAGTGGGGCATTTTTAAACTATGTACTCTGATTGCGCAGTCATCGGTGAGAAACCGTGACGCTCTAGCTAGGGAGATAAGAGAGGCTCCCCAAAAGAAATCAAGTACCTCGAGTGTGAAATATGACACGTATGGCTGGCGATCGATTTTTTCAGTGTATGTTTTTTGTGTACATTCCTTCCTAGTTACCAGTGGATATAAACGCCTACTGACTTCCTAATAAAATTTAGTTCACAGTCAGCGCTGTTGCGTCCTCAACACTACTCGTTTGTGCCGTCAAGTGCGCTGTTATTATGGATGTCCGAAGCGAACTCGCCCAAGATATTGTTTTCAAGACTACATTGCACTTTGAAAGATGGTAGCTAGATGAGTAAATGTGCCCACCGGTGGAGTCCACGCGGGATTTTTTTTATTCATGACGCGATGATGGCGCCACGGACGAAAGCCCGACTCGCGACGGTTGCTGCCTACGTACACCACTGAAAGCTACGCGCTGCATTATTTGCAAGCGCCACATGACTTTACTACGAACAAACTGTATTACTGGAATTAGAAAGGGACGTGGAAATGTTACAGTAATAGGAGAACCGAGTTTAAAACAGTTTGTTACGGTCAGATCGCTTTTTGCACTCCATATTTTTCAGATTAGCAAGTATACAAGTCCCTGAGTTACTTCCTCGTTCTTAATATTTTTCGTAATACGTTTTCTTTAAAAGACCATGCTAAAATAAAATAAAAACACTGCACAACTTTTATTGAGAAGATATAAATGTAATTTAAAGTGCAAGCTTGTTTTGTAAAGCGAAATCTAGTTTAACTGCAGAAGGTACAGTAAATGACACGCGCATGCAAGTAATATTTTTGAGTGAAGAAAGTGACACACATACAAGAAAATGTGCCTGGCGTCGCTCAAAGCACGCGTTTCATCGTCAGATGTTTTTCACGCGTACTTATTGGCGAGGTTCCAATTTTATTATGTCGGTTTGAATCAACCCTTACACTAACACGGGGTCTAGGATTTGTGATGCTCAGTGATCCAGGAGTACTACATTTACCGGCATGATACTGCAAATCGGAAAAGCACAAGCAGCGAAATCTTGAATTGAGTCATGTGTGTAGTAACTGTGGGGCACCCACTAGTCAACGCCGTCAACTGGACTTGGACTTTAAAATCTACTTTGACTTTAAAATCAGCGCACCAACGGTATGTTTATTTAGGTACATATCAAGAGTAGGAGTTACCATTATGTGCACTTTACCAGGACACCAACAGCTGGGCGTTTCTCATAATTTGATCGCTAGCAGATAATACAGCGTAACTAAATAACGATATGTGACAGCTGTGATTATAAGAAAGCCAGAGAGCCATGGAAAGTTTTGCCCGAACACAAAAATTATCGTAGAGGTATTTTTTATAATCACTATTAAATACGCAGCACCCCCCCCCTCCCCCCCCCCTCCCCGCCGATAAAAAATGTGCAGAGAATTTTGGCTAAAGTTCTAATATGGTGGCAAAACGGTGTTGCACAGGTTTTGTTCTTCTGTCGACCAGCTTTGTGTAGTTAGTTGGAAAGCGACATTTATAACCAATTACACCTTTCGTTTGATTGATTGAATGCTCGACTGCAGCGCCATACTGCTGGACCTGGCGCGGTCCCGGCAACGCGTTGCTATGCTGCTGTTATGCAGTTTCTATACATAGAAATTCGTTGATATGGATCTGTTGATATGGAGCTCTTGCTGTGCAGCTGTGGACGAATCACAGCTTTTTCACCATTTTACCACTTTATTCGTCCCCTCGAACTCGGCGTAGTAGGCTCGGTATAAGTTTTCTCGCGCTAAATTCTTTCTGCATTCGCCTCATTTCCGATGGCCACATAAAATAAATTGGATCATTGCAGAATGTCTGTATTTCCCGCTTCGGTTTTCCTTGTTCGGAAATTTGAGCCTTGCGGTGGAACTGACGCAAACAAAGAGCCTTAATCCAGATTTTCTGGGCTTAGGTATTCTGTGTACTGAATACTCCTCCAATGAAGGCGATGTTGTACTAAAATATGCCGACTTTGTTTTTCTCTGAAGATGAAACAATGAAGAGTGAGATGTTGGGAAACTTGGTGCTGCACAATGAACGAAAAACGGCGAGGAACATCACCAAAATATATGAATAACGTCATTTCGTTTAAAATGGACAACCAATTCCCGTACTGATTCACGGGGGATGCCAGTTCACTTAATCGGGCATTTATCTCTCACCTACACCTACTATATAATAGACCACGAAGTCAGGCGGCAAATGCAGAGTGGCTGCACAAGCTAGTAGGTCTATTATTACCAGATTGAGAAACGTTCAAACAGCGTCAAAAAGTAACGAAAACACAAGCGCTGTCATTAAAGCGTAAGCTCTACTTGTCTCATGCCAAACCTCAAGGTCACCTTGATCCGAAGATATGACATTGAGCTCCCGCTCTATGCAGCAAATATCAATGTGTCCATGCTCGAGAGCACTATATGATCTCGCAGCAGCCGATCACGCCTCACGTAAAACTGCAACACACGCTGGCTGTGTGCAGCAAATATCATCTTCATCAAGTTTCAACTGCAACACTGTCTTGCGCTCCACAAAGTTTCGTCTGCATCGCGCCTTCAAGCACGGAAGCGAGCCAAGATGGACTCGGCAGTAGCGACTGCACCAGCGGCCGTTAGCATACGCTCGTGAAACTTGGTTCAAAGATAGTTGAAAGTCTACATTTTTTTTTTTTTTGGCTTAGGGAAGCACACTGAAAACAGCCCGTAACACAAGAGGTAACTGATGCAGAGTGGCTATTCGGGATAATTTGCTGATGATTACGAGGACGGCAATAAAAAGAGAGACAATAAACTTTAATTTGTTCCCGGAATTGCGTGGGTTGTTTTCTTAGTTCAGGATTCCAATGGTTTGGGCTGCCTCCCGGAGAAAGAAGACAACACACGCGCTGGCTTGTGCTTGTCAATGCTTGTGTTGTCCTTTCTTGTCCTCTTTCTTTGCGCTGCTCTCGTCCTAGTTAGGCGACAGGGTGTGCGCCCTTTGTCATTATTCACAGGCTGCGGGCGCTGGCAGCTGACGCCATAAGTGCGACGCTTGTTTTGACGCGTAGTGCGATGGGCGCTACGCTTAAGGACGTTCTGGTCCCCGTCTGCAGGACAGGCATAGGAGATTGTCGTGCCCCGGCAACGAATAGGCGCCTTTCCCACCGTACAGTCAGCGTAATTTTCTTTCCAAAGTCAGGCGACGTCAACCTAAGGTTTTACCATCAAAGATCTCGCATGTTTGATGGATAGAATGTTATGAAAGAAGTGTTCAAGGCAACAGATACTACCACAGGAACTTACGTGGGCTCCATGTGCTCGGCGTGAGCGCGTCGATCCTGTAGTGAAAGTGTGAAGACATTAAGATTTCCAATAGCACCTTTTTATAAGTAACTTTCACCTGCGGATAGGTTCGCTGGCAGACTCAAACTACATCAAGATATCAGACTGCGACACCAAGAACGTAACTTCAGCTTGGTGCAAATGCTGATATTGCGTTTTTTTTTAAGCATTGGAGAAAGTTTTCCCACGGACGCTTCTTTTTAAGTGGCCAAACCTTCCAGCAAACCCACGATGACTTGGGTAACTTTCTGCTTTAGAAACCACAGCAAAATACATCAGCTCCTATGTAGCTCGAAAATATTTAGGCCGTTCTTTAAAGCATTACATCTTCTTTTAGGCAAAGTACCAAACAGGCCAACAAAATGGACGCTTTCGGCGTGTGTTACAAGTCAGACATTTAAAAAAAAAAGGTATTTGTAATTCCTGTTTCGAATTACACAGTACTAGTGAAAAGCTGGCAAGGTCTCTGTTGACCGTCCGACTCCGCTCTGCGTCGACTGCGTAAAGACGCAGCCGGATAGAGCGTTGGCA